>NC_142931.1:11299768-11313088 GCF_046866305.1 Octopus bimaculoides | reverse complement strand
CATCGTTTTGAATACGAGCCACTGACCTTATACTGTTAATTTCTCAGCCCAAACTTCATCAAGAATTAAAAAAAAAAAAAAAAAAAAATTCTGTTCTGTGTCTGGTGGAGTAGAATATCTGATATAGTGCAGTACAAGCTGCAGCAATTTAGCCAAAATATCACACAGGAGTGGTTGGTGCACACTCTGCTGATTTCCAAAGAAGCGTTGTGCCAAAAGAAACATTCTGTACAATTTAATCACTAAATAATTCTTTTCCTTCCAGATAAACACAAGGCCTCATACTGTGCACAGGTCCCGAGACATGTTTTACAGTCTCAGATGGAAAATTTTGCTCCTCACCCAGTAAATTCCCCAAGCATCTTTGCCATGTGACTATTACCTATTCTTATCAGTATACAACCACATGCACAGAGAAAAGAAAAAGAAAACAAATTCCTAAACATGTTAAATGAAAGTAGGTGGTGGGACAGAGAAAAAATACAAACTAAATTATTGTTACTTTTGGTGAGTAATTTAAGTTAGTTATTTAAAAAAAAAAAAAAAAAATGAATGAATTATTTGGTTTGAATCTCACTAGGAAAAGATCATTCATTCAAACTGGCAACTATTTTCTTAAAATTAAGTTCTCTTTTTAGCAAAGTTATTTTTTTTGAAGTATTATTAACATAAAAAAAA
Source organism: Octopus bimaculoides (assembly GCF_046866305.1). Taxonomy (NCBI): domain Eukaryota; kingdom Metazoa; phylum Mollusca; class Cephalopoda; order Octopoda; family Octopodidae; genus Octopus; species Octopus bimaculoides. The sequence continues at coordinate 11,312,410 of NC_142931.1, read as the reverse complement.
AATCTGCATAAGATGTTTAGTCAATCTGACACACATATAAAAGTAATCTTTATGGACACACACACACTTCATGTAATGAAACCAATACATTGTAGAGCATTGACTCCATTATCATTATAGACACAATAGCATGGATCAAAAGAGATTTGGTAATAAAGAAAATAATAGGAATACTTTAGTTAAAATATTGTACAGAATAAATGCAGCAGATCTATTATATTACAACACACACAAACATACAGAGATATGATGTTCAGATATGGTGTGAACATACAGAATATATCTGAAGCTCATAAATTATAGTTTAATGTAGCAATACAGCAGAAAAATGGGATTATTCATTAAATGGTGGAGCACAAATGATATGATGTATACCAAGATATATATATCAAATGTATGTCAAAGGAACAACAAAGAGAGAACAAGGAAGCCTTTAGGGGATTGTTTGGGTCACTAGAGATAGCAGCAAAATCTTTCATGTGACATCCTAGTGTCTTAATGAAGGACAGTGGATAATGTAATCCTTGGCATATTATGTCTACAAAGAAAAAAAAAAAAGCATGGAATGGTCATGAATGGAAAAGTAACAGAGAAAGAGATGAACTTGTTAAGAGTGGGAATGCATTTGGTCATAGATTGTTAATTTAGTGTGGAACCCCTTAACTGCTTAACCCCTTCCCCCCGCAACTTTTTGGGGAGAAAATGTTTCATTTTCAGACAAATTTTTTTTGTCAGACGAGCTTGCACTCTCATCTGATGTATCCAAACTTCTAATAGAAGGTCCATACTCGTGGTCATCTTCTGACTTCGCTATCTGGACATAATTTGTAAAAAAAAAAAAAGAAAAAAAAAAGAATAAAATAAAAACCAGATAAAAACCAAGAAATGCTGAGAATTGCCGTATTAACTTATCTGTGGCTGTTTTTGAAATTCTATGTTTTGGATGAGTTTACCCGTCGTACTCTGAAAAAGACAAATTGGGTGAAGACACTTCAACTTGTCTTTGCCAGGTAAGGGGTTAAACTACAACAGAGAGATACAAAATAGTAAGTCGATTCTGTAGATTAACACAATCTGAAAGTATTATCTGTCTCGGCTGAACTGTAGCATTAGGAAGGACATCCAGCTGTAGAAACATTGCCAGATCAGATAGGAGCCTTGTGAAGCCACTGGCTTTCTAGACCTCAGTCAAACCATCCGACCCATGCCAGCATGGAAAAACGGACGTTAAATGATGATGATGATTACAATATATAGGAGTAAAATGAAATATCGAATTCTCTAATATCTTTGACTGGCTTCAGTCAGTGGACTGTGGCCATGCTGGGGCACTGCCTCGAATGGTTTAACTGAACAAATTGATATCAGTGCTTACTTTTTTAATTCTAGTACTTAATCTATCATTCTCCTTTGCCGAACTGCTAAGTTACAGAGATATAAATAAACTAATACTAGTTGTCAAGTGGTGTGGTGGGCACAAGCGTAAAGACACACATAAATGTATACATGTATACACACATGTATATGCATGCATACACACACACACCATGGGCTTCTAAACAATTTCCATCTAGCAAATTCACTGAGGCATTGCTTGGCTTGAGGCTATAGTTGAAGACTCTTGCCCATGGTGCTGTGGATTGGGCCTGAACCTGAAATCACGTGATTGCAAAATGAGCTTCTTAACCAACAGACATAAACCTATCATACAGATGAAAAAGCACCATACACATGTACAGCAGCAGAATAACACATCACAGTTGTATCACTTTGCAATATTTGACTCAAGGCCTCTGCTTGCTTCTTACATTGTCACATTGTAGAACTCACACACTCGACAATGGCATATCTCACTTTTGACATGTTCTAGCAAACAACTACGTCCATAACTGAGATACTGGATAGTAGCACAATAACACATTATGTAAAAGAGATATTCTATCTTAAACTTAGATCTAAAAAGAAGGCATATCGCTTTACATGGTCAATATTAGCCTAATTATATATCATAAAATTTGCAGCTGTTCAGAGTGTGACTATGTGTGTGTGTTCAATATGTATAAGAAATTATGATAACTGAACACACAGGATTACTGTGTGTATCTGTGTGTGTGTATGTGTATGTGTGAGAGAGAGAGTCTATTAGTTGTCTTAGTAGTTTGGCTGTCAGTTGTTTTCTCCATGTCTTTCCTGGGAGGTGGATGGAGAAACTCAATTTCAAGGAAAGAAAAGAAATTCAACCAAGTCTATTGAATCATCTCAGAACCTTCTTCAAGGTACAAAAGTCCAAAGAAATTCCCAGGAGGGAACCAGTAATCTTATTATGGAAAGAACAGAGAAGTTATAATGGAAAGCAGATTTATTCCCAGGAGAAAGTTTGGAACTAAAGACAAGACATTTTGCAGGTGATGAATTTAACAGCTATATACTTCTATAGGTAGAAGTAGTCTACTACTACTACTACTACTACTACTACTACTACTGCTACTACTACTACTGCTACTACTACTACTACTACTAATAATAATAATAATCCTTTCTATTGTGGGCACAAGGCCTGAAATTTGGGGGAAAAGTTGAGTCAATTACATCGACTCCAGTACGCAACTGGTACTTAATTTATCGACCCTGAAAGGATGAAAGGCAAAGTCGACCTCAGTGGAGTTTGAACACAGAATGTAGTGGCAGTTGAAACACCATTAAGCATTTTGTCCAGCTTTCCGCCTTATAATAATAATAATGAAGATGATAATAATACTAATTTCAAATTTTGGCACATGGTCAACAGTTTTACAGGGTGGGTGTGTAATTTGATTCTATTAACCCCAGCATTCAACTGGTATTTATTTGATTGACTCTGAAAGAGTGAAAGGTAAAGTTGACCTCGGTGGAGTTTGAACTCAGGACATAAAGAACCAGAAGAAATGTCACAAAGTTATTTTGGCTGATGTGCTAACAATTCTGCCTGCCTGCAACCCTAATAATAATAATAATAATAATAATAATAATAATAATACTGATAATAATAATAATTTAATAATAATAATGATAAAATAATAATCCTTTCTACTATTGGCACAAAGCCTGAAATTTTTGGCGAGGGGGCCAGTCAATTTGATCAACCCCAGTGCACAACTGGTACTTAATTTAGGATGAAAGGATGAAAGGCAAAGGTGACCTTGGTGGAATTTGAACTCAGAATGTAGCGATGGACGAAATACCACTAAGCACTTTGTTTGGTGTGCTAACGTTTCTGCCAGCTCACCGCCTTTTTCATAATAATAATAATAATAATAATTTATATCATGCAGGTTTTTCTTTTTCATCTCTTTGTCTACTCAATTTGCACAGACTGGACAGGTTAGCTAAACATTTCATCAGAAGCCTTTTTTTCCTTTTTGATGAATGCCAGCTTAACAAATTTCGAGAGAGACATTTGAATTATACGTCTGATTGTGCTGTTTCCCTTTACATGCTCTCACTGCATTGCATTTGTTTACATACTGTATATTGGCTAATATCATATTACATAAAATGAAGAATATGAAAGAAAAAAAGAAAAAAGAAAGAAAAAAGGAAGGGAAGGAAGATGTAAGCATTTGATGAGTTGGTTTCAATTTTCGGTTGCAAACAGTTTACCAATAACTGAAGGAGCCTTTACACTACCGATTCTCAACCTGTGGTCCATGGAACCCTGGTGATATGCAAAAGTTGTACTGGGGATCTGTGAGCCAAGTTCAAAATTTTGAGACATTGCAGCGTTAAATGGATAATTACTCATGATAACGTTGATAGACTTATAAAATTTCAAAGTAATTTCAAAATCTACAGGAATACTCTAATTTGTTTTAGATACTTTTTATAACATGATCTATGCTTAAAACTATCTGCCGTTGAACCTGAAATTTGGAACATAGTATCAACAAAGTACCACCAACCATTTCATTAACAAAGTAAGTGTTTTTGGTTAATATTGCAATTTATTTTAGTTGTATATATCAGTTAGATTTTTCTTTCAGTTGGGAGAGAAGGTTTAACCCTTTCGTTACTGTATTTAGTTTGAGATGCTCTATGTTTCTTTCAATTAATTTTAAATATAACAAAGAATTTAGTAAAATAACTTGGTTATCATTAAGCTAGTGTTAGGAACATAAATTGTGGCTAAGATTTGGTGGAAGATTTTAATTTGGAACTTATATAAACAAAACATTTGTACTACAGAGCCAGAGCCGGTTTCAGCCGGGTTGGTAATGAAAGGGTTAATGTTAGCTACTAAAATCCTTTTGTTGAGTAGATAAACTTTTGAAAGGCCTCTGGTCTATCTTTTATCTTTTACTTGTTTCCATCATTGGATAACAGCCATGCTTGGGCACCACTCTGAAGGTTTTTAATTAAACAAATCAATCTCATTACTCCTTTTGTTTTTAAAGTTTGGTATTTATTCTATCAGTATCTCTTACCAAGCTGATAAGTTATGGGGACATAAACAAACCAACACTGGTTGTTAAGCTGTTGGGGGGGGGGCAATCACACATATACGGTGGGCTTCCAAAAGTTTCCATCTACCATATCCTCTCTCAAAGCATTGGTCAGCCTGGAGCTATAGTAGAAAACTCTAGCCTAAGGTGCTGTGCTGTGGATTGAACCTGAAACAATGTACTTACAAAGTAAGTCTCTTAACTATACACTCATACCTGTGCCTGTGGGAAAATAACTGAAATAAAGGGACCCTTGGTGGTAAAAAATTTTAGGTATATCTTTTTTACATGGTTGCTTTTAGCATCTATGTTTCTGTGTTTGCATGGGTCAAAAGAATTTGTTGAGGAACATAGTTCCAGGTTTAGTCTCACTGTATGGCACCTTGGGCAAGTGTCTTCTACTATAGCCTCAGGCCGACCAAAGCCTTGTGGGTGGATTTGGTAGACAGAAAATGAAAGAAGCCTGTCGTATGTGTGTGTGTGTGTGTGTGTGTGTGTGTGCTTGTGTCTGTTTGTACCCCCACCCACCCACAACATCACTTGACATCCGATACTGGTGTGTTTATGTCCCTGTAACTTAGCGGTTCAGCAAAAAGAGACCGATAGAATAAATACTAGGCTTACAAAGAATAAGTCCTGGGGTTAATTTGCTTGACTAAAAGGTTGTGCTCCAGCATGGCCGCAGCCAAATGACTGAAACAAGTAAAAGAATAAAAGAATAAAATAAATTCCTAATAATATTTAATTATGAAAATATAAGATTTTTAAACATTTCATGGCTTTGGGGGTCCAACTGAATATAATTGGAACCAAAGGGATCCTTTGGTAAAAAATGGTTGAGAAACACTGATTAAATAGAATCTACTTCATGTATACTTATATTGCTAACTACTCTTGTACATCTGCCACATACAAGATCTAGCTGTTCTTTTAGCATATCTGAACTGCAGTCAAATCATACCTCTTATGTATCCATAGTTTACAATGGTAATACTGTATGGAATTTCTGTCTACTGCTTGTCTGTATATGAAGCATGGCCTTTTCCTAAACGGCACCAGGATCCTGTCTTCTTTCCTACTTATAAAGACTGTTTTCTTGCTTGTTTGTTTTTGCAATATAATGTAAACATCTCACTTTCTGTGTGTGTGTGTGTGTGTGTTGGAGAGAATGAGAGAAATATGTGTGCATTTGTGTGTGTGTGTGTGTGTGTTTGGATATGTATAGTTCATCTCAATTTTCTTTACTTTTTCTGTTGTTGTTTAAGTAATTCCATTTCAACAATATTTTCATAAGTTTTGTTATGCAACAATCATAATAGTGACACAATAACATAACAACGAAAACATGTTGTAACAACAAAATATGTTGATATTATGGAGTACATGACCCAAAGTATTTTTCAAGTATTGCTCAAATAGTACATAAACACACATGTGCACATATGCGTACACACACACACACGCACAATTATAAAAGGTGTTATTAAATGCAGGAAGCATTAAAAATGCTAACTTGAAATAATTGTACAGTGAAGAAAAAAAATAACAATATTAGTTATGATGAGTGTTATTTTGGTAATCATATATGTGCATTTGTTACCAGCAATTGCTTGTGTTTGTGTGCGTGCACATGCGTAGGTGTGTATTTAAGCAAATGTTAGTATATGTGTGCATCCACTACTGGTAAATGATTGGAGCATGTGCACGTATGAATTGTATTCCTTGTTGCATATAGAATCAAATAAGGGAAATCAGCATTAGTTGGTTTACAATTGTTAAGGTTTTATATAAACTAATAATAATGAACAACTAATAATTAATTAAGTTATACAAATGAATGAGATAATTGAATTAGAGTAAATAGTTCAGTATCACCATGACAATAAGTATTATAAAATAAATTACAACAAACAAAATATTGACAAAAATAACAGTTAATTTGCATGGGAAGAAAAAAAAAGGACTTTTAAATGTGAAACAAAATATAAATTATTTTGTAATATAACTGGCAGTGTGTCCTCCAACTCTCTCTGTTTGTTAGTCCCCTTGACACATACATTAAATGTAATTAGCTGCAATTACACTTTCACTATGTCTAAATTTCTGGGAACATTGACAAGTTGTTTAGTTAGCTGAGCCATGACATTTTTCACTATTTTTTTTACTTCAGTGAAGCCTTAAGTAATTTAGTTTGTTGAATACTATATACTTGATTTTAACTTGTATAGGCATAGATGTGGTGTGACTACAGCTTGAATTCCACAGTAGGAGGATTAAATGTGAATGAATGTTTCTACCTTGGAATTGAGCCATGACAGCTTTATGATGGGTTCATGCTGGAGATACGTTATTCAACTACTAAGCTGAAACTTGTCATCTGTTTGAGACAAATCAAAACCAAAATCCAATTCTGTGAATATGTATATGAATGTATGTATGTGCATAAGTATGTGTATATTCACATACACACACTCAATTAATGCTGAATTATGTCAAATGAATGAGACTGAAGTGCTCGATGCATATAACATATGATTTATTGAAACTGAATGTTTATCTTGTGACTTGAGTTTCATGCCACTGTGATCTTCAGGTAAGGGTTCTTCCCTGAAGATCACAGTGGTGTGAAATCCAAGTTGCAAGATAAAGCATTAAGTTCCAATAAACTCTTTCCCTCCCCCCTCTCTCTCTCAAACACACACACACACATATATACAGAGAGAGAGAGAGAGAGATTTGCTATAACCTAAATAAATACACACACATATATGTTTGCATAAAGTAAATATGCGAATATTTTCTTTGTATAGATATATTTGAGATTAATATTTTCTGTTTAATTATTTCCCACAGAGATTGATTATAGCTCTAACTAATTATTAATTAACTGTAAAGCACTGTCAGTGAATAAAAGCTTTGATAAGCTAAATAAGATGCACCTAATGAGATACATGCATATCTAGCTACCACTACATACACACACACACACACAGATATACAACTTAAACAAACCTACCCAATATCAAGTTACCCTGTAGATGCATTTTCAAGGGCTGCTAACTGCAGGAAAAAGTTAAAGTTGAAGAAATGGTTTGGCATTAAATATGTTACTCAGCCAATAAATGAAAAGAAAAACAATAATTTCCTCAGAAGATCTGTTTCAGTCACTGAAGCATAAAAAAATAAATGTCGACGGTTAAATGATTACATACTTTTCAGATTATCTTCAATCTCGACATAAGCCCCCTAATTTAGTGCGCGTGTAGGGGGTGGGGAACAATAGTTTAGTTTGATGCAAATGGAGAAGAAAATCTATTACAGTAAATTTCCTTCAATAATTTCTGTTAAGGATGAATGGTGATGCATATAGATTATGCATGTCTTACCAGACTAGTGAAAGTCGATGCAGTTGATGTTTAGTTGTGGAACTTTTGCAAATTGATATCTATAAAGAAAATGTGGGTAAGGACAGTATATGAAATGACAGTAGTTCTTGGTATAAAAGATTGGCTTAAAGCAATGTTTGGGGGATGAGACAGTAAAAATGATAAGAGGAGATAAAAATAAATCAGATCAGCTTGGATAAGGGTGATGCAGAGCTTACAAGTTTAGAAAAAATGGATTGCTATCATGATGGTAGAAATGACATAATGTATCAAGATTGTAAGAGTTTTAGAATATTTTTGAATGAATGTGTTTACTGCAAGGTCCATTCCTTGTTGTAGTGTGGTCTTTTGTGTGTCTCAATGACCCTGAGAGAGCTCTGCCAGCAGTACAAGCTCCTGGTTGGACCTTCTATTGTGGACAGGTCAAAGGATAGAGACCAGACTAATATGGACTACCTCTTCTCAGAGGTAAAAATGGGTCTGCACAGGGCTAAAATCTCTGTCTAGAAAAAAAAAAAAAGCAAAGTTAGAGAAGCATTGATGACAGTTCAAATGCAACATGACCCTGGGCAAGAAAGGTCATCTTTCAAGAAACACCAAGAGGATGTATGAAATGAGAAGGACAGCAATGGGCTGTGCTCCACAGGGAGTGAAAGGAATAAGTAAGTGAAAGTGTATTAATCAATAAGATGGTCTGTTTTGGGATTGTGAAGCTGTGTCATAGTGACAGACATACAACCAGCTCTGTAGTAAGGAGGTTCAACTATGGTTTATAAATATAGAGTCTGAAATTAAAGCAAAGATCCAAAGTTTATTTTTGGTTATATTATGTGATTATCATGAAAACAAATCATCAAAGTTACTAAGATCTATGAAGGTTTCAGCTAGGAGTTGACCATAAGAGGAGCACAGTGTTGTAAATGAGTAGTGGCACATGTGGTGGTAACTGTGTTCTTTGTGGGGGTGGGGAAGATTTGTTGATGGAGATTAAGTTGCCATGTCCACAATGGAGGATGTTTGCAAAGAACCTGCACATGGTACCAGTGCAGGTCTGCTAAAAAGTATCAAGGATACATGATGTATGTTGCCTATAACAAAAATGAAAAGGAACTGTTGTCTACATAGACGTTTGTGTTGAGAAATAACTAAGAACAGGTTTTTGGTACAGAGAAGAAATTGAAGGGGATTTATAACTGAGCCTTGGAGTATATCAGAGTAAGCAGGACTTAGGTTAGAGAACCTTAGAAATACAAAAAGTGGTTGAATGGAAAACTTCCAATCATAAAGGCACAAGCTAAATGGATTTGACAAATGAGCAGTTTTTCCAGAAGATTCTTGTATTATATCCAGTCAATGGCTTTCTCATTATCAAGAGTATGGTACTGCTTTTGCTGACACTTTCAAGGGTCTATTTAAGCAGGATATAAGAAAATAGATCTTCAGCATCAATACTTACTGATAAAGTAGCATTTGAAGGTGATAAAATAGATTACTTTTGAGATACCTTAAGTTTAGGGCAGTATATTTGTAATAAAGATGTGAGATCAGTGTTAGAAGAAAGCCAGTCAGATACTTCTATTTGTACATCTGGAGTACAGAGTACTAAATATGGCAGTCTGACCCTCGTAATTTAATAAGATGTTTCCCTGCAAATGTTCTGATTGACAAGAACTGGTTAGGGTAGAATTGGTAAAACAGATAAGCATGACAACATATTTAATAAATAACACAGCAGTATATCATAAATATATGAGCCAAGTTTAAACTGCTGCTGTTTTTATACAATAAAGCTGACATTTATAAAACTAATCTATTGTAAGTTATGAGATATCAATGAATAAAATTTATAATTGTGATGTCTTCCTTTGCATAATTGGTGTGACACTGCTCTGCACTTGGCCAGACACTAAAATCAATTTTTTTGCAATTTATCTGGCAGCGAAAAATGTTAAGAAAAAGAGAGAATGTCTCATTGGTAAAGTGCCAAAGAAACTGATAGTTTACAGTACTGAGGCAAATCATTTCCAATGAAAATACATAAATAATTATTACATAAGTAGATAAGAAGCCTGAGATTCTTTGCCAAACAGGAAGTTAAGATATTCATGCTTTTTTAAGATCATTAGTAATTTAAGATAAATGAAATGATTCCAACCAGGATTTGAAACTGAACCACAGACACTCATCACTGAACACTTACTTCAAGGTGAACACCACTAATAAATAAATAATTGAATAACCAGAATACTTAGTAATTACTTTGTATCTCAGTGTCTTCTGAAAAGACACAAATTTACAATAAAACAGAAGGAAATTACATGCTGTTCATTCTTTTCTTGATGGTATTAACAATGTTATTCAAGGGTGTCTACAACTGACACAGAGGCCTGAAATTTACAGTGAAGTGGGGTATAGTTAACTGAAGCAAATCTGGTTAGTATAAGCCGGGTGGTTTCATATGCAGTTTTATTATCTGGTGGAGATTAGGGGTGGTGTACAAAGTCAAGTCTGGCAGAATTTGAACTAGGGACACTAAAAGATAAAACTAAATACTTGATCTCTTGGTCAAATATTTCTGATTATAATTCTTTCTACTAGAGGTACAAGATCTGAAATTTTGAGGGAAGGGGATAACCAATTACACTGACCACAATACTTATTTCATTAACCCCCAAAAAATGAAAGACAAAGTTGACCTTGGCAGAATTTGAACTCAGAATGTAAAGATGGCTGTGCCACTGAGCATTTTTTATTCTTTTATTCTTCTATTTGTTTCAGTCATTTGACTGTAGCCATACTGGAGCACCACCTTTAGTCAAACAAATCGAACCCCCAGGACTTATTCTTTGTAAGCCTAGTATATTTATTCTATCCATCTCTTTTGCCGAACCGCTAAGTTACGGGGACATAAACATACCAATATCGGTTGTCAAGCAATGGTGGGGGACACAAATATAGACACAAATACATACACACACACATACATATATATCTACGGTGGGCTTCTTTCAGTTTCCGTCTACCAAATCCACTCACAAGGCTTTGGTTGGCCCAAGACTATAGTAGAAGACACTTGCCAAAGGTGCCACACAGTGGGACTGAACCCAGAACCATGTGATTGGGAAGCAGGCTTCTTATCACACATGTTAATGATTCAGCAATTTCATTACCTTAATACTTCTCTAATAACAAAAAGTAGTTCTAATATCAGCAAAAGTGTGGTTTGTCAAAATCATTAGAGCTTTGGACAAATTAATTGCCTGGTGATATTTCTTCTGACTCTTTAGATTCTGGGTTCAAATCTTGCCACGGTCAACTTTGTCTTTCATTTTCTCCAAGCTGGTAAAATAGAGTACCAGCCAAATCCTAAAAATTGATATAAATGACTAAACACCTCCCCTCAAAATTTCTGGTCATGTGACTAAATTAGAAACAATACAGTGCAAAACGAGAAGCTTGTGGGGAGGGGTTAGTCAACTAAATTTCTGTAGTACTTGTTTGGTATTTTATTTTGACACTGGAGGTCTAAAAAAACAATGTTTACTTTGGTGAGATTTGAACTCGGAACGTAAAGTGTTGCAGGTAAATGCTGTAAGGCATTTTCTCCAACACTCTTAATTATTCTGCTAATCCACCCCCTTTCATCATAATGCTAAAATTAATAATCCAGTCTATTATATGCACAAGGCCTGAAATTTGGGGCAATAGGTCTAGATGATGCCATTGACCCCAGTGTGTAACTGGCACTAATTTTATCAACACCAAAAGAATGAAAGGTTAAGTCCACCTTAGTAGAATTTGAGCTCAGAATGTAAAGAGCAAGAAGAAATGGCGCTAAACCATTTGTTTGGCATGGCAATGATTTTGCCAGCTTGTTGCAATAATAATAATCCTTTCTATTATAGACACAAGGCCTGAAATTTTAGGGGAAAGGGTAAGTTGATTACATTAACCCCAGTGCTTGACCAGTACTTAAGTTGTTGACCACCTCAAAAGGACATAATATGAAGTTGACCTCGGAGACATTTGAACTCCGAATGTAAAGAGGGAGGAAATGCCACTAAATATATTGTCCAGCTTGCTAATGATTCTGCCAGCTTACTACTTTAACCATTTTCTTACCATATTTCTGTTGAGATGCTCTGTGTTTCTTTCAATTAATTTTAAATGTAACAAAGAATTTAGTAAAATTACTTAGTTATTATTAAGCTAGTGTTAGGAACATAAACTGTGACTAAGGTTTGGTGGAAGATTTTAATTCAAAACTGGCTACTATGCTGTAAGTATGGATATGCGGTTACAGATGCTTGGTACCAACATACACCAGAATAGGTAATGGAGGAAAAGGGGAAGGCAAAAATCTTCTGGGACTTTGACTTCCAGACAGGCAAGGTATTAGAGCACCGGAGGCTGGATATAGTAACCTTCACGAAGGACAAACGAGAGTGCCTAATAATTGACGTGGCAGTGACAGGAGACCAACATATCATCATGAAAGAAAACGAAAAGGTTGATAAATATGGAGACCTAAGAATTGAGATTGCTAACATGTGGCAGCTAAGAGAGTCAAACATAAAGGTTATCCCTATTGTCATCGGAGCATTGGGTTCAATACCACCCAATCTGAAGACTTGTGAAATACTCTACAATCTAGGTGTATTGCAAAAGTCAGCATTACTGGGAACTGCACACATATAGCATTAAAGACTGTCTGAGGTCCTTGTTGTGACTTGACAAACAGTACAAACCCCCCAGTAGACACAATATGTTCAATCAAC
>NC_142931.1:11212268-11294768 GCF_046866305.1 Octopus bimaculoides | reverse complement strand
ATAAAATTACAAAATTGGTTTTCTATATTTTAGAGACTAGGAATTATGTACATTATTTACATTGGAAAGGTAAGTGACCTCACCTTGGTTGTTGTTACCATGACGTTTCTGCTGATGTACTCTCCAGCCTTCATCAAGTGTCCTGGTGGAATTTTGAATCCAACCCTTTATTTGACTATTGTAGTACTCTGTTCTCATTCCTAAGGTATTTTTTCCAATGTTATTATTATTTATTCAAATCACTTCCTAGGATTGAACCTGAAATCTTGGGGTTAGTAGCCCGCGTGCTTAACCACTATGCTATATGCCCTTGGGCGATTATAGAGTGAAATGCACAAAACTGGTTTCAAATTTTGGCACAAGGCTAGCAATTTCAAGGGAGTGGGTAAATTGATTATAGTGACCGCAGTACATGACAGGTACTTATTTTATCTACTCCCAAAAGAGTGAAAGGCAAAGCTGACCTTGACAGAATTTGAACTCAGAAAATAAAGATGGATGATATACCACTAAACATTTTGCCCAGCTTGTTAATGATTCTGCCAACAGGCTTATAAAATTGTAAAATTAATAATGGCTTTTAACAGACACCAATTAATATTTTTGGTGAAGCGGTGTAAGTTGGTTGGTTTAATCAGTTGAGAACTTGAGCAGGCCTCATTTAATGACCCCCGCCAGGAGGTTGAAAAGACAAAGTTGACTATGGCAATATTTGAACTCAGAATATAATGAGACATACACTGTTACAACATTAGTTATGATGACAAGGGTTCCAGCTGATCCGATCAATGGAACAACCTGCTCGTGAAATTAAGGCACACGTGGCTGAGCACTCCACAAACACATGTACCCTCAATGTAGTTCTCAAGGAGATTCAATGTGACAAGGTTAACCCTTTCAAACACAAGTACTACTCATTTTTGCTTGTTGAATGTATTGGAGAAAAAACAAAAGCAAAGTGTCTTGCTCAAGGACACAGCATGCTGCCAGGAATTGATCTCATGACTGTACGATCCTGAGCTCAATACTCTAACCACTAAGCCATGTGCCTTCACAATGAGAAATAACTAAATAAGGCAAAGCATTTAGTTCTTAGATCAGCAAACTTCTATTTCTGCTGGAATGATAGACCAGAAATTTTGAGTCACTTCAGTGATTAAATCTCCCTGTACTTAACTGATACTTTATTTTTAGTCCTTGGAAAAATGAAAGGCAAAACTTTGGTTGGAATGGAACTCAAAACATCCAGAACTGTAAGTCAATATCATATCATTAAGCATTTTGTCTGGTACTCTATAGACTTTGTCATAACAAAAATGTCCATAAGAGATTAAAAAAACAACAAAAAAAAACAAGCTAAAAATTAAAAACATTCTTCAGCATGAATTAAATTTATTAGAATCTGAGAGACTCAGGAATTATTTAAACAGATATGGATTAGAAGGGAAAGATAGATTTAGCACCACATACAATGGGGAACATGTCTTTGAAAATATATATTTTTTTTTTGAAGAAAGAAGGTTTAATCCTTTCAAATTAAGATTATACTGTCTAATTCAATGCTTTTGTTATTCACATTGTTTTTAACCTTTAGCATGCTGTAGACGCATCATATCGCCATGTGAGTTTTCTCCCCTCTCCATGCAACACAATGTGCCTGCAGCTATGGGAGAGATGCACCTAAACAAGCTAAAGGTTAAAATGGCATTGTAGGGTTGGTATGAAAAGCCAGATTTGATCAGTTTGAGCATAAGACAGGCTGAATATTAGGACTGGATATGGTTGGTCTGAATGCTAAAGGGTTAAGCAAAGCCTGGCATACCAAAGCTGACAGTTTTTCATATTTAAACAATATGCTAAACAATATGCTAAACCTGATTCCTCAAAGAATTGGTAAAATCAAATCATTCTCAGAATTTAGTGATAAACTGTTTACATATTCTAAAAAGGATAAGAAAAGTTGTTTAGACTAAAATCCATTTGAAAAATTAAGAAACAAAACAATTTTGATACAAGAACATATTGTAAGCAATACAGTTACATATAAACATGTACACACACACACACACACACACACACACACACACACGTATGTATATTGAATTACTTGTGGTTCCAAAAAGGATGAGATTTCATCTCTGGGTTGATTGGTGACAAAGAAGCATCATGCCATGAAGCAAGAATTATTTATTTACTGAAGGAGACCTAATTTAGAACTGTAGTGGGTTGCATTTATGTTTCAAAACTAATGTAGTAAGTTCTTCCTTTAAATACTACAAAGTGAGTGTATGTATGTGTGTGTGTGTGTGTGTGTGTGTGTGTGTGTGTGTGTGTGTGTGTGTGTGTGTGTAAATGTTAGCTTTATTATATAGGGTTGGCCAAAAGTCACCTGACAGTAAATCAAATCCATTTAAAACAAAAAATTATTTCATATGAAACTTTGCTAATAAACAGGCAAATGTTGAAAAAAAAAAAGAAAATGATTTCAACTCACTGCATTCAATATTTATGGAATTTTGATTTACTGTCGGATGACTTTTGGCCAACCCTGTATACAGATGAAAAAAAAAAAACAGCAGCAGTATAACGTAAATTATTTTTTTAGCAGTGGAACTTGATGTAAATAAATATTGGGTTGACAGACAAATTTGTTTTTTCCTTTTTCCCACTTATTTTATTTAATCCTTTCCAAAGTTTATCATCCGCTCAGGATGAGGAGAAGCCAAAGTTATTTGATTCAATATGAAAAAAATTTTTATCATAATATTTTATGAAAAGATGAAAGGCAAAGCTGACTTTGGTGAGATTTGATCTCAGAATGTAAAGACTCAGAAGGAATAATTCATAATAATAATAACCTTTCCTGCTATAGGCACAAGACCGGAAGTTTTTTAAGGGTGGGTGTTAGTTGATTACATCTACCCAAGTGCTCATCTGGTACTTACTTTATTGATCCATAAAGGATGAAAACAAAGTTAACAAACTTGAACTCAGAACATGGGTTTCATAATAATAATAATAATAATAATAATAATAATAATAATAATAATAATGGTTTCATATTTAGGCACAGAGCTAGAGATTTTTGAGGGGAGGGGGAGGAAAATTGCATTGATCCCAGAACTTGACTGGAAGGGAATAATAATCTTTTCTACTGGAAGCACAAGGCCTCAAATAATAATAATAATAATAATAATAATAATAATAATGATGATGATGATAAAAGAATATACATAATATCAAAGTGAATATCAATAACAGACACACTGCCACTGGCTATTATTCCACAGGATGCAAGGAGGGCCAAAGAAAAGTTAGAGGCCCTGCTTCTTTTACTTCGGTTGGTTTACGTAGAAAGTGTTCATTATATGTGATTTAGAAAAGAAAAACTTGCACGTCTGCATGCGCCTGTCACGTGTGGGTGTGAATGTAATTGTTAATACAGTCTCGCTTTTTTTTAAAAAACTTCTTAATATGAATGTAGTTGCAACGAAGGTTACATACGGCTGGGTGTCTTCTCTTCTATCAATACTTCAGAGAAGATTGTTTATAGACAAAGTCTCACTACAGAACACTGTCTGGCAATAGCACAGGAAATGGCACTGGCGTTATTCTAAGCTAGTAAAGCACAGATAAGATGCTTAAATAACACCTGGCTAGTACCAACAGTAAAAATATTGCAAACATATAAAATACACGCACACACATGCACTCATACACACATAAACACATTATCACTGAAGAGTATCAGCTTGGAATTATGTTGGGTTAATACAGGATCTGACAATATAGTAATTGCTTTTGATATGTGTATCTCTATCTCTCTCTCTCTCTCTCTCTCAGATATATATAAATATAAACTTTCTCTAGACTAGCATAAGCTAGAAAATTTTCACTATAAACATAATATGAAGAAGATGCAAGAATAAAAGAGAATAAAAAGTACACAAATACACACACACATCATCATCATCATCATCATTTAACGTCTGCTTTCCATGCTGGCATGGGTTGAACAGTTTGACTGAGGACTGGTGAGCCACAGGCTGCACCAGGCTCAATTTGATCTGGCAAAGTTTCTACAGCTGGATGCCCTTCCTAATGCCAACAACTCCGAGAGTGTAGTGTGTGCTTTTTATGTGACACTGGAATGAAAGGTAAAGTCGACCTCAGCAGAGTTTGAACTCAGAACATATAGACAGATGAAATACTGCTAAGCATTTCGCCCAGTGTGCTATCGTTTCTGACCACTTGCCACCTTTAAGACAAACAATATTCTTTTCTGCTCTAAGCACAAGGCCTGAAAGTTTTGGGGAGGAGGCCAGTCGATTAGATCGACCCCAGTACGCAACTGGTACTTAATTTATTGACACCGAAAAGATGAAAGGCAAAGTCGACCTCGGCAGAATTTGAACTCAGAACATATAGACAAATGAAATACCACTAAACATTTCATCCGGCATGCTGACGTTTCTGCCAGCTCACCACCTTTTTAAAACTAAAATATTATTCTGACAAAATTATCAACATAATCAACAGCCACCATTACAAAGTGGTAGAGTGTTTTAGAAATCTTACTGGGGCATCTTATTGTATTTTATTACTAGAAACTATCTATAAATAACAATTAACCATAAGATGTCAAAATGCAATAAATTCAGTTAAGAGTTCAATGTAACCCAATTTTTAAGAGGCCGATTTACTTCAATTGTTAAGGGGTTCACATAACCCATTTGCTTAAGAGTTAATATAGACCAGCTATTAAGAAACCAATATAGTTCAGCTGCAAAGAGGGTGATATAGCCAGGCTGTTAAGGAGTTAATATTAGCCCAGTTGTTAAATAGTCAATATAGCCTAGTTAAGAGTTTAATATAGTTCAATTGTTAAGTGATCAATGTAGCTCAGTTGTCAATGGGTTAAAGGATCAAATGTAGCCCAGTTGTTAAGGAATTAATGTAATCCAATTAAGTGGTTAATCTAGCCCATATTAAGAAGTCAATATAACCCAGTTGTTATGGATCAAAGGTTCAATATAACCCACTGGCTAAGAGGTCAATGTAGCCCATTTGTAAACAGGTCAATATAAGCTAGTTGTTAAAATATCAATGTGTCCCAATTGCTAAAAGGTCAATGAAGCCCAGTTGTTAAGATGTCAATGTAGCCTAATTGCTAAAAGGTCAATACAACCCTATTGCTAAGAGGTCAATATAAACGTGTTGCCTACAAGATCAACATAACCCAGTTGACCCTTTGCCTGTGCTGTGTATCACATGTGATAGACAGGACATATTTCCCCCCTGGCGTCCATGCATCATATATGATACACATTGCCAATATTTTATAAACCAGCAGAGTAGCTTAGGACTTATGACAGGAAGGCTTTATATTACTTAGAACATATGACAAAAAAAGGGCAAACTAAAAGCCTGGAAACAAGCATGGATCATCATCATCATCATCATCATTTAAAGTCCGTTTTCCATGCTAGCATGGGTTGGATGGTTTGACTGAGGACTGGCAAGCCAGAAGGCTGCACCAGGCTCCAGTCTGATCTGGCAGAGTTTCTACAGCTGGATGCTCTTCCTAACGCCAACCACTCTGAGAGTGTAGTGGGTGCTTCTTACATGCCACCAGCACAGGAGCCAGTCAGGCGGGTCTGGTATCGATCATATTCAGATGGTGCTTTTTATGTGCCACTGACACGGGAACCAGTCAGGCTGACCTGGCATCGACCATGTTCGGATGGTGTTTTTTATGTGCCACTGGCATGGGAGTCAGTCTGGGGCTACTGGCATCAGCCAAGTTTCGTTGGTGCTTTTTACATACCAATGGCATGGGAGCCAGTTATGCGGACCTAGCATCGACCATATTCGGATGGTGCTTTTTATGTGCCACCGGCACGGAAGCCAGTCAGGGAGCATTGGCCACAGCTATGACATTGGTTTTACTTGACTCAACAGGTCTTCTCAAGCATACTTATAAAAATGCTTTGGACAAGCAAAGGGTTAAGAGGTCAATGTGCTAAGAGGTCTTCTGGCTTGCCAACTCCTGTCAAACCATACAACCCATGCCAGCATGGAAAACAATTGTTAAATGATGAAAATGATGATGGTAGTGGTAGAGGTGGCCGTGTTTGTTGCTTAGCCCCAGTTTAACACTGATGATTAGAACTCTGATCAAAGGTGCTCCAGCCGTGACCACCCTATCTTTTTAGAAACTACATTATCTAGTATGACCTTCCTTTTCCAAGTCAGTAGTAATCTGAAAAAAGATTTGGCTGCTATTTCAAGCAGGCCGGTCAACAATGCAGAGCTTCATTCATTCAGATGGTGGTGGTATGTGAGGTGTCAGTGATCGGACACTAATGGTAGTGATGGTGGTTGTATTGTAGAATATAAATATTGGTGGTGGGGGTGATGGTGGTGTAGCTAGTGGTTGTGGTAATAATAATTATAGAGCTATTGGCTGCAATGGTATTAATAAATTGTGCACAATAACAACAACAACAGGACAACAAAGATGCACTGTGCATATGCAAGAGAATGGTAAAGGCAAAGTGCGTTTGGGAAATTTTAACAACAAGATGAAGCTGGAGATGCCAGTTGATGGACAATGTTTAATTTTTCAAAAATGTTAATATAACAAAAGTTTTTAAATGTTTGCATAGGAAATATAATAAAAAGGCTGAGTGTAATGGTAGTAGTGGTAGTCGTGTTGGTGGTAGTGGGTTGTGTTGGTAGTGAGCAGTGGTGGTGCTAGTTGTATCGGTAGTGAGCAGTGGTGGTGCTAGTTGTATCGGTAGTGAGCAGTGGTGGATGCTGGTGTTGGTAGTAAAAAGTGATAGAAGTTGGGGTGGTAATAGTGGTGGATGTTGGTGTTGGTGGAAGTGGTGGGTAAAAGAGGTGGTGGAGGCGACAGTGGTTCTGGTAGTGGGTGTTAGTGGTGTTGGGGGGGGGAGTGCTCTGGTGATAGTGTTGGTCACAGGAGTGATGGTCGTAGTAGTCAAGGTGGTGGAAGTGGTGGTGTTGGAAGTGATGGCGGTACCTGTGGTATTAGTCATTGCAGTTGTGGTGTTTGTTCGTAGTGGTAGTGAGTGATAGCAGTCATGGCAGACGCAACGATGATGGTACTATGTTGTTACTAGTAATGTCCGTAGAAGATATTAGCTGTGATGGTGGTGGTGGTTGCAGTGGTGGTGGTTGCAGTGGTGGTGGTTGCAGTGGTGGTGGTTGCAGTGGTGGTGGTTGCAGTGGTGGTGGTTGCAGTGGTGATAGTTGCAGTGGTGGTGATCGGATAGGTTGTTATGCTAATAGCGGT
Organism: Octopus bimaculoides; assembly: GCF_046866305.1. Classification (NCBI taxonomy): domain Eukaryota; kingdom Metazoa; phylum Mollusca; class Cephalopoda; order Octopoda; family Octopodidae; genus Octopus; species Octopus bimaculoides. Next base: position 11,287,450 of record NC_142931.1, on the reverse strand, counting down.
GGTGGTAGTGGCAGTAGTAGAGACAGTGTTGACAATAGCATTGGTCATGACATGAAATCTTGTGCAATCATGCATCTGCATGTATGCAGATGCACACAAACACAGACACCCATGAGCATATGTGCAGCAACAAGCATTAGTAATGTTGGTGGCAAAGGTGTGCATCAACTTAAGCAATCACGCGTGCACACATGCAATCAAATACATACGCACACAGTTGTTTTCCCTTTTACATACACACACACGGTTACTTTCTCTTTCAAACACACGCACACACACACAATTCTTTTCTCTTGTGCATTGTTCCTTTCACTCACACACACACACACACACACTCAAACATCCCATGGCACTTTTAAACTCCTTCTTTCTCTCTCTTGTTCTCTCACACGCACACACAATCCATGTCTCACGCACACACAATCCATTTGTCTCACACACACACACACACACAATTGTTATTATTCATACAAAAAAATATACTTCAAACGTTGAGTATCCTAAGAAAACACTATTGAGGTGAGAGAGAGGGGGAGGGGGAGAAAGGGAGAGGGGAGAGAGAGAGGGAGAGAGGAAGAAAGAAAGAGCTAAAAAAAAGAGAATCAAAAAAATGACAAAGAAGAGACAGATTGACAAAACAGTGAGAACAAGAAAGAGAGAGAGAATGGATAAAGAGAATAATTAGTACAATATGTGTATGTGTGTGTATATGTGTGTGCGTGTGTGTATATATATATGTGTGTGTGTGTGTATGCACACGTGTATGTATTTCAGCAAGGGACAAGTTCAAAGAAGCTATGTTTTGTCACTAAGAATAAAGAACTCAAAGATAAGTCTCTGAGTGAATAACCATTTACTCCATAAGCATTAGTCTAACAAAATATATTTTGGACAAATGATCATGTATTTATATATACACACACAAAAATATATATATACATACATATATCTTACACACACACACACACACAGACGATATGTATATGTGTGTGTGTGTGTGTGTGTGTGTGTGTGTGTGTGTGTATATATATATATATATATATATATATATATATATATATACACACACATATATATATATAATATAATCTTTGAATGGGCCAATCAACAAAAACAGCTGCTGAAGACAAAACAATAGGGGAAGTGGGAGTATCCAGCATTACTGGTCCAGTGTGACTGAATTTCTATGGAAAATTATGTCTACCCTTGCACATTGTTCTGTGTGTGTGTGTGTGTGTGTGTGTGTGTGTATGAATAGGTGTCAATCTTTTTCTCAGGTGTGACTACACAGAGGTAGAAATGTTAATACATCTTAAAGTGATAGAAGTTATAACCTAGTGAGTAAAAAGTTGTCATCTTATCAAAGAAGACAATTTCTTCAACATGTATGTACACACATATATACAAGCATGTGAGCATATGCAGACATTCATACGAGGGGGTGCTGAAAAGTTCTTGGCTTTGGGTACATGAAAATACAGGAGGATCAGTTATAATTATGATTTTATTCAACACATTCCCCTCTCAGATTCACACACTTATTACAGTGGTCCTTCAGTTTTTCTGAGCCCTGTAAAAGAACTCAGAAGGTTGGGTCTCCAACCAGGCCTTTCGTGATTCCCTGGAACTATCCAGCACCCCCTGGTGTATACATAAATAATAAATATATGTATATATTTATTAACTTTTACAAGGAAAAAGTTGACTGTAGCTTTTAAGTTTTGACCTTTTTTGCTACCATGAGACTATCTGATGAAAGCAAAACAGGCAAAAACTTTGAGGGCTATTAAATGATGACAATAATGAAGATACTTGATTAAGAAGTATTGAGTAATCCTTCTGTAGAACACAAATTGTTTTATTCACATATAACTTCACATACAAAAATATTTATAGATGCATATGCATGTACATGTGTGTATATGTGTATGTATATATATATATATATATATATATATATATATATACACACACACACACATACATATATGCATACATACATATATTATACACATGTGCATACACACATATAGACATATTCATATATATAGACATATACATATTTATGCATGCATACATATATATATATATATATACATACATACATACATACATATATATATACAGACATATGCATATATACATATATACAAATATAGACATATGTGCATATACACATTTATTTATATATATATAGATATATACACACACATACACATTATGTGCATTATTTCAATTATATAGTATGTCTATGCATTATATATTACACACACAAATACACATTTGTTTTTGTTCACCTCAGGAGTTATTTAAATTTACTGTGTCCAGTCAAAGAAGATATAAAAATAAAAATTATCAATAAAATTGCTTTAACTATTTTTAACATAAAAAACCCCCAAAATATTAATCATGTAATTACATGTTTGTTTGAGAACTTCTTAGTTAACTTAGAAGATAGTACAAAGTGGAACATGCTACAAATTATCCAAACACATACACACATATAAATATTAACATATATATATATATATATATATATATATATATATATATATATTTACACACACACAGAAATATATATAAATACATACATCCATAAACATACACACATATGCACACATAAATAGAGAAAGATAGTGACAGAAAGGAAAGAAAGGGGGGGGTGTATCAAGTTACACGCACTCCTACATCAACAAGGTAAGCGGTGTGTTTAGTAATAGTACAAGTATAATTACTGCTACCAACTTAGTAAGACGAGAGTACTATATGAAATAACCTTATAATTAACATCTCTGAAACTCCATACAACAAGCCGACATAAGCTCTTTACAGTTTCACCTCTTCCCCCTTCCCCTCCACCTCTGCCACTACAACAACAGATCACATTCTCTTGTTTGGAGTATTTCAATAAAGTTTACCAACTGAAAGGACAATATAAAGCAATAAGTGGGAACTACCAAATGTATACATTGTCAGACTCAGTAAATATTTGTTTCACACAATCTGTCTTACCTTTAAATATTTTCTTTTTAAAACAAGACACTAATACTTTTTTCCTAAAGGAAAACATGGTGCTGTATTGCTACCTGGCCTGACACTTTTTATTTTCTATTGTTGTTTGTTATGAAGCATGCATGCAGTTAGTTGGTTGTTAGAGAGCTGAGCATCACTAATAATCAACAAGGGAGGTAATGCTAGACAAAGAGAGAGAGTGAGAGGGGGGTTTCTAATGAGTGAGGGGGAAAAGATATTAATATGGGGAGAAGAGAAAAGGGGAGAGGGAGTGAAACTGAACGAGGAAGAGGGAGAAAGAAAGGAGAATACATTAAGGTATAGAGGAGGGGTTATAATGGCAGGAAGCACAACAGTGTCAAAGTGAAGTCAATTATGGGCAAGATACCTGAGTACATTAGTTCTCATTGGAAGCTGACACCTCATCAAACTAAAGTACTATACAGGAGCCATTATCAGAGCAACAATTGCATTAGATAAATAAAAAAAATAAAAAAAATTCATTATGAAGAATTCTATTATGTATAATATCAGAACTCATAATTTAGGTCCTTAAACAGGATTTAGATTGGATCATGGACTTAAAAGAGATGTTTAGATTGAAAAATTTCTAAAAAAAAATGATTATATCAGATGTAATATTTGATATTAACCCTTGTTGCTCAAATTCTATTGAAATGCAGAGCCTTTGTTTTAATTAATTTCAAAAATAAAGAAGGATTCAGTAAAATAAATTTGTCATTATTAAACTGGTGTTTGAATCAAGTTTTCATGAAAGGTCTTAATTCAGATCACTTTAAAACAAAAACTTTGTATCACTGAACCAGTGGCGATATCAGATGAGTTGGTCTGAAAATCAAAATCAAAACCAAAATGATTAAGTTTGCAAGGAGCTATTTTATAGAGATATGGCTACTATCTCTAGCAGGTTGAACAACCACATAGTAGCTTTCTTGTTGGTTCAGATGGCTACTATTTTGTGGGCCCAGTTGTAGTTATTCAATGAATTCTAGAGAATTGATTGAAAGCAAAATTGATGCTGGTCATAATTTGAGTCTAAAAGACCAATGTGCTGAATAAGATTCGGTAAAGAATAAAAGCTGAGATGCTACTCTCAGTTTTGTGTCTCCCACAAAAAAAACTAATGACTTCATTGTGTCTAACTACAGTAAATGTACCTGAAAAGAACATCTTCTGCCATCACAAAAGATAAAAAGAAGGATTTGAAAATGTTGATACCTTTTATCCAGATGTGGCTCATATGCACACAAATTTATCTTGTATCTGTTACTTGTGTCAGTCATTGGATTGTGGCCATGCTGGGGTACTTCCTTGAAAGGTTTAGTCAAACAGACTGACCCCAGTTCTTATTTTAAAGCCTGGTACTTACTGTACCGCTCTTTTTGTCAAATTGCTGAGTTATGGGGACATAAACAAACCAACAGTGGTTGTCAAGTGATGGAGGTAGGGAACAAACACAACACAAAGACACACATACACATATATAAACACAAACACACACAATAATCTCCCCCACAGTTTCCATCAACTAAGTTTACTCAAAGGCATTGGTTGGCCTGGGGCTATAATAGAAGACACTTTCCCAAGGTGCCACACAGTGGGACTGAACCCAAAATCATTTGGTGGCAAAGTGAACTTCTATAGATTCAGGCACACAGCCATGCCTGCAACTAAACTTTCATTTCATTAATAATTTTCACTAAACGTATTAATCTATATATATAAAAGAGAGAGAGAGAGAGAGAGAGAGAGAGAGAGAGAGAGAGAGAGAGAGTGTGTGTGTGTGTGTGTGTGTGTGTGTGTGTGTGTGTTCCTTATGCATTCGAAAACTGAGTTGCTAATTTTAACATATGAGGTATCAAAAGATTCAGTAATCTTTCAGCTACGAAATAAACTTTATTTTCATTTACACATTTTCTATGAATAATTATAATTATAATAATAATAATGATGATTTCAAATTTTTGGTACATGGCCAGTACTTTTTGGAGAGGAGGTAAGTCAATTACATCAGCCCCAGTGATCAACTGGTACTTGTTTTATTGACCCTGAAAGGGTGAAAAGCCAAGTCAACTTCAGAGGAATTTGAACTCTGATCATAAAGATGGAGGAAATGCAGCGAAGCATTCTGCCCGGTGTGAACATTTATCATTTCTGGCAAGTTTCAAATTTGAACCATTCCTTAGAGATTTTGTGGAGATTATTTGTCCAGACATGATGAAATATTATAAATATATTTCCTGTTGTTATTTTGATTCAAATAACATTTTTGTTAAATTTAAAACTTTAATTAAATCTTTTATTAAATAATCACTTTTGCTATTACGAAAAATAAAAAAAAAAAAAGAAAATTAAATGAAATAATCTTTATTTCTTTTTTGGACAATTTTAAGTTCCATCTGTTTATTTATTTATTTGTATTTTGAATCAAATTATTGTCCATTAACATTGTCTGTTTAGAGATCAAGTTAATTTAAAATCCTACATCAACAATAAAAAGTCAACAAAAAAAAAGTATTTAAATAAACACTCGTCAAATAAACAATATGGTTATTAATCTTGTGCAATGTGAAATATCTTATTAATCAATAATTATTATCATGTACCTAAAAACAGAAAAAGAAAAAAATGTCATGCTAATAAATCTTGGTAATATGATATCAACACAGCCACAGAAATATGGAATATCACTGGAAAGATTCTACGAGAAAATATAACTTGGCTGTTTATAGAAACAATTTTAAGTTTTAGAAATCCATGCTTAAGAAAAAAAAAAAAAAAAAGAGGATATTTGAATATGCAAGTCTTTAAATAATTCAACAAATAAAGATGTGGTTATTAAAAAGAAAAACCGCTTTTAGGAATAGGCATGGCTGTGTGGTTAAGAAGCTTGCTTTGCAACCCCATGATTTCAAGTTCAACTCCACTGTATGGCACGATGGGCAAGTGTCTTCACTAGAGCTCTGGATTTGGTAAATGGAAACTGCAAAAGACTGTTGTGTGTGTGTGTGTGTGTGTGCATTTGTGTGTCTTTGTGCCCCACCGCTGCTTGACAACTGATGTTGGTTTGTTTACATTCCTGTATCTTAGCAGTTTGGTGAAATAGAAGTAGCAGGCTTAAAAATAATTACTGGGGTTCATTTATTAAAGGCAGTGCCCCAGCATGGCCACAATCCAAAGACTGAAACAAGTAAAAGATAAAAGATGTAGAATACCATGTGTCTGAAATTAACTTTGGTTTGGATACAACATGATATTAATTAGGAAATTAGCTCCAATTAGTTTCAATAACAAGACACTAAATTAAAATAAACTATAAAGAATTTAACATAATTGATAAATATTGAATGAATTTTAGGTGAAACAGGAAACAGAACATTTTGTCACATCACTAGACATGTCTTGTAATAGTGAGTCACTAACCAAATGCTACAATAGTTACATTTAGGAAGCAAATATTTTTTTTATTTTGTGAAATATTGTTTTTTTTTCACACACCAGAAATTGGCGAAAGAGTGTACACAGCAAGATACACTCCTTCATTCTGTAATTTTTTTTTTGTGGTAGTAAAAGCTATTAGTGAAATAATCGCATGTACTTTGCGAATCTGTCAAAATAATCAAGATCAATGAACATCTGGGCTTTTATTCCAAAAGTGCTTCTTTTTAAACATGACTACACACACACAAACACATTTATACACACATATATATATGTATACTCATATATATATATATATATATATATATATATATATATATATATACACACACACACATGTACATATATTCTTTGTTATTTGCTTCAGTCATTTGATTATGGCCATGCTGGAGCACTACCTTTAGTCGAACAATTTGACTCCAGGACTTATTCTTTGTAAGCCTAGTGCTTATTCTATCCGTCTCTTTTGCCCAACCACTAAGTTTCAGGGATGTGAACACACCAACATTGGTTGTCAAGTGATGATGGGAAAACAAACACAGACACACACACTCATATATGCAATGAGTTTCTTTCAGTTTCTGCTCAAGGCTGTAGTAGAAGATACTAGCCAAAGGTACCATGCAATGGGACTGAACCCAGAACCATGTGGTTGGGAAGTAAGCTTCTTACCACACAACCATACCTGCACACACACATATATCTATATCTATATCTCTCTCTCTCTCTCTCTATATATATATACATACATACATACATACATACATACACACACACACACACAAAGTGCTTACACACAGACACACTCACACTTGAATCTATTTTTACCTCAGTCATGTAAATGGCTATTCATAATAAATTTCTGTCCTAAAGAAAACAGAAAACAGAGAGAGAGATATCAGAGCATAAACTACATAAGACAAAAATCACATCTAAAAGAGAGATTCTACATCGTTTCAACGAATTTGATACAGTAGGTCTTTTATTTCTTTCTACTAAACACCCCTTTTCAACACCTCTTGTTGAATCTAGTCTAATTCCACTCAAGCAAAATGCCTCAACTCCAAGTGAACGTTGACCCTGGTCACTGAAACGGATCATTTCATCAGTCACTCAAGAGAAATGTCATGCAGATAAACAAGTTTGTTTTCATCCCATCAAATGTTGATAGGTTTGTTTACATTTCCTACTTATCACCATGATCATCACCAACCTTCCGACATGAAGAAAAACATCAGAGAAGACTGTTTAGAGTTGGTTTGAGACAGTGAGGCAGTGAGTGAATTAGATGGTTTATCATGTTTCCATGTCTCACTCTGTCACATTCAAACTCTGCTTGGACTGTCTCTGTCTTATTTGATAAGACAGAGTCAATATATAGTACCAACATACCTGTGGCTAATAGTACCAACATAAATGTGGCCTATAGTTCATTAAAATCAACCCAATAACTGATTGCTACTTATTTTTTCAACCCCAACAAGAATCATCATCTTCATTTAAAGCTTGTTTTCCATGCTGGCATGGGTTGAACAGTTTGACAGGAGCTGGCCAGCTGAAGAACTCCCCAGGCTCCAAGGTTTGCTTTGGCATGGTTTCTACAGCTTGATGCCCTTCCTAACGCCAACCACTTTACAGAGTGTACTAGATGCTTTTATGCAGCATCAGCATGGGTGTGTTTATGCGGCACTGGTACAAGTGCTTTTTACATGACACCAGCACCCACAAGCCCACTTTCTTAGTAACAGAAATTAAGTAAAATGACTTGCTAATTATAATTTTTTTCATATATTTTAAATAGGTACCATAGCTGGGATGGGAAAAACTTACAAATGTTATGAATATTATCCCCTTAGTATATGTACTATTTGCTAGTATGAGGACGTTATATTTTTTTAAGCTGTGAGAGGCAGAGTTGGTAATTATAGCTGATGATACGTAACAACACAGAAATACATGGGTTCAATACTCTAATGACTTCGTTCACAATTCAGTGTGGGTAGGTACTTTTTGGTTATCTCACCCCCATTAAAAAAATTGGGTTATCTCCCCCATATAAAAAAAATTGTTTAACCCTCAATAAAACAAAAACAAAAAAAAACATAAACATGGAAACTGAAAAAATTAAACATCTTATTGAATATGATAACATTTTTATAACAAACCATACCATGCGTATTGTGGAGGCCAATAGTTAACAATGTGTTGAAATACTGAATCAAAAGGATCTAACCCTTTTAATCTAATCTCTTGTTAGCATATAAACTCAGCTTTTTAGTGGGGAGATAACCCAATTTTTTAATGGAAATTTTTTAATGGGGGTGAGATAACCAAAAGTCACATATATATTGTCTAAGTGGAGAATTTTCTCTCATGACTCTTTGGGGAAAGGTCTTCCCACATAATGTATGTTAAATATAACTTTACACAAATATATTTTATTCAACACTGCTTCATGTGGTTTTAGCTGAAAACAACTCCAGTTTATGTCAGGGAAGTACCCATATCCAATATACCTGCTGGTCATGGTTTCAATTCTTAGACAAGACAATTCATTTTACAATGTTCCAGTCCAATCAGCTTAAAATGAGTACCAGTAATAGCTGGGAGTTAACATTGTGATGGATAGACATCCTGTCCATAGAAATTCTCCTAAGGGCTGCTTTTTTTGGTTTTAATGAGAGGTCAATATTCATGACATTTCCAAGTCCTCCTACACCCCAGTTCATATTAAAAATACATGAAACCAATATTATAATTAAAAAGCCATTTTACTTCATTTCTGTTACTAAGGTGATTTTGTCTTCCATCCTTCCAGGAATTGAAGTATAAAGTACCAGTCAAGTACCGAGATGATTTAATAAACAAAACCCCTTTCCTAATAATTAGAGCAGCCTTGTGCCAGTGTTTAAAATCAATACACTTATGGAAAACACAAACGTGATACCATTTCCCTTCCCTATCAAAGAAAACCTAAACATAATGTTGTCTTTGCAAGAAATCAATATAATACATTATGCAATTATGAATTTTAAAATATCTGCGATCAAATTTGTGATCTGCATCTCAATACATAATTAATATTTTACAAAAATAACTTACATCTGGGTTTTTTACCTCAGTTCATGTTTTCTGATAATGTTTACAATGGAAAAACAAAATGAAACACACACACAAAAAACCCCCCGTTTAAATAGCAAATAAAAAGATGTATCAATTCTTGTGTTGCATCCTATTAAAATTCTCGGAAATTAGAAAATAAATGTTTAATCATTAACATAATGATTATTTGACAAAGACTCTGTTGAAGATGCAAACTGCAACAACAACAATACCAATAAACTATACAATTATTGGAAGAATTAAATAAATTGGCTACAAAGCATTGGTAAAAACTAATATATTCTTATACTATTTCTTGCTGGATGAAACAATAATAATTCTTTCTAATTTTGGCACAAGGCCAGCAATTATGAAGGAAAGGGTTAGCTGATTATATCTACCCTAGTGCTCAACTGGTACTTATTTCACTGGGAAGATGAAAGGCAAAAACACAGTCAATCTTAGCAGAATTTGAACTTAGAAAGTAAAGCCAGAAGGAATGTCTGCAGGTATTTTGTCCAACATGCTAATGAATCTGCCAACTTGTCACCATAATAATAATCCTTTCTATTCTGAGCACAAGGCCTGAAATTTGGGGGTGGGGGGATAGTCGATTACATCGACCCCAGTGTTTCACTGGTACTTAATTTATCGACCCAGAAAGAACGAAAGGCAGATTTGAACTTAGAATGTAGAGACGGGCGAAATACTGCTAAGCATTTTGTCCAGTGTGCTAACGATTCTGCCAGCTCATCGCCTTAATAATAATAATGATAATAATAATAATAATAATAACAATAGGTCTTCATTGGCCTCAAAGGCAGCAAAAACATTTTGGACAATGCAAGAACAAAGAATAGTAAGAACTTACATAGAAATGTGAAACAAAAATAATAATAATCTTTTCTACTCTAGGCACAAGGCCCGAAATTTTTGGGAAGGGGGCCAGTTGATTAGATAGGCACCAGTACACAACCGGTACTTAATTAATCGACCTCGAAAGGATGAAAGGCAAAGTTGACCTCGGTGGAATTGGAACTCAGAACATAAAGATAGATGAACAGAATGTAAAGACAGATGAACAAAAATAATAATAATAATATAGCATTCATTAATATATAAAATACGTTTAGTAATTGTCTGGTGATCTTTTTAGATGTTATAAATGATGAAACATCACCAACTCACCAACTGAATGTCACTACAATTTCTAAACCTGACAGTCACAAAATATTCTTCTTGACAATCTTACCAAAAAAACAACTCCCCCGCCACCACAAAAGCTGTGTTGCTCCTCAGAGCCAGAGAATACTTCAGCCCTCATTGGCCGAGTCCTAATGTAGTATTGCTCCCACATATCAGATGGTGGTGCTGCTCTATCTACATATAAGGGTCTCTGCTAGGAATATCATTATGAGAGCATATTCGGAATGAGATAATTCAAGAATAGAGCAGAGTGAATGATGTGACCAAAGAGTACTGAAAGCACAAGTTCCACTGGATTGGACATGTTACAAAATTCACAGATAACAGGTGGACTTTTGAAGTTGCCAAATGGTATCCAAAAGATTAGAAAAGACCACCTGGAAGGGCCCCATGATGATGGAAAGATGATCTAGTTAAGCAATTTGGGTCAAGATGGAAAAGGTTGGCACAATCAAGACAGAACAGAAAGTGCATTGTGACCAGCAGTGCGTAACACCATCTGATGGTCTAGTTGATACTGTGACACACACACACACACACACACTTTCTCTCTCTCTCTCTCTAACAAGGAAAAAGTTTGTAGTGACAGTCATCAGACTGTCAACCTTTACTTTGTAGAAGTTAAATGTATTCTACTAAATAGTACTGAGTGTCCATAAGACCTGGAGAAAAAGGGCATATCATTGATGAGGTTGTGAATGGTGACAAAGGAACTCTGACAAACCAAGTTGATTAATTGACTGACAGAAGAATTAATCAAACAGTTGATTAGTTAAATGGTTAAACTAATTGACTAATAACAATAAAAAGGTAAAATAGAAGCAATGACTCTTCTATGATGCTGTTGCTACCATGTGTTAATAGAACCATTTCTGATTCAGATTCTAAGAAACATTCTACAAGAATCTGTAATCAATCAAGTTTTTCTGTTTCATTCACTTCACACTAATAGGGTTTCACCACCACCGCCACCCATCCTTACAACTACATCTATTTTGGAATTCCATTACAGTTCACAACTTCTCACCACCCACCCACCCACAATCTAATCTAAATATAATCTACGCCAATTCTACCCTTCCTGGTTTATGGATCTCATTCTTTCTTCTTTGGTATTCATAAAATCAAAAGCACCTGTTGAATTTCACGATAACACTTAAATGGATCTCATTATGAAAATAAGATATGTAATGTAATAATAATAATAATGATAATAATAAAATAGCTAGTTTTGTAAAGCCAGGAGGATGATGAGGAGGCTGTGTTGCAATATATTAGAGGAACTGATTCATAGAAACAACAAAAAATATAAACAACAATGCAAATATATAAACAACAATACAACCAAAAAAATATCCAGCAATAAGTACAGCAGCAACAATAACATACATGTAATTACAAGAGGTTATAATAACAAGAATTCCTAAGTACTAGAATCATAGATCTGAAAATAGAAAATTAGATTACTGGCACCAAGATGACATCCCTCTCTTAACACCGACAGATCTTGCTCAAACCCTATATTCTTCATCAAACTACATCCTGGTTTCTATCTTTCTTTCTTTCTTTTTCTTTTTTTTTACTTACAGCAGAACCTCTGCAGATTTTTGAAGGAGATATTCTGCTCTTTTATTGGTTCATTATTGGCCCAGAACTGTGAAAGGAACCGATGTGATGCGAGAAGAAAACTGCTGTTGATATGCTCCATGAAAGAAATAACATTTACACATACTGCCAAATTGTCTCTCAAATCCCGTAAAATATGTTATATTGTTATAAATAGTTACCTGTAGGTGGAACAATTGTTTTTCTTTAAAACAATAATAGACACGTGGTGTGCCCTGGAGGCCAGTGATTGCAAGGGAGATAATCACTTCTAGATAAATCCCAATGCTATTAAAAGTTTGAATATCAAATCATAAACCGAGGAAGAAAATGCATGTCTTTTATCTTTTATTTGTTCCAATCATCAGACTGTAGCCAAGCTGGAGCATTGCTTTGAAGAATTTTAGTCAAACAAACCAACTCCACAACTTATTTCTGTTTTTTAAGCCTGGTACTTATTCTATCGGTGTCTTTTGTTGCGGGGGACATGAATACATCAACACCAGTTTTCAAGTGGTAGTTGGGTACAAACACAAAGACACATACATATGACAGGCTTCTTTCAGTTTCCGTCTACCAATTCCATTCACAAGGCTTTGGTTGGCCTGAAGCTGTAGGAGAAGACACTTGCCTAAGGTGTCATGCAGTGGGTCTGATCTTGGGACCATGTGGTTGGGAAGCATAGCCACATATATACAAATTTAATTTTATTTTCTTAAAATTTCTAGTCACAGAAGAACAGAAAGAAAAAAAAAACAAATAAAAATACTATTGAGAAAAATTGGTTTTTACTAAGAACTAAGAGAGTAAACTGTAGCCCTAGGTCAGTGCTGATTGAGCAAAATTATGATCAAAGACAATCCAGCTGTGATCATCCTGTTTATTTTCAGGCATTGGATTATTTTCATCAATGAGTTTATTTTTAAGACAGAAGAATATATGATTTGTAAGAATTTAGCTGCTACTTCTAGCAAGTCAGCCAACATATCCTAAAAAGGCAACTTTATTGGCACATTGAAGATAAAGCACTCTATGTTGTAGCTAGTGGTTGAATGTGAAACTACAGTGCTGTAGATCATGAGTTCGAAACTTTTAAAGATATTGCCTTATGCTTGCTTTTAAGCAGGGCATATTACATAATGTTCCAACATCCCAGAACACAATTTAAACTACATTAACGAGGCCAGAGAGGGCAGCGTATAGCCTTAATAAATCTACTCAGCAGATAAATGCAAAGTTTTTCTGCAAGATGATATGATAATAATGATGAGAAGGCAGGAGATGAAAGTGATAACAAGGAGAAGAGGACAAGAATCCTCATCTTAATATTAAAAAAAATGTTTCTTATAATTTTATCTCTTTTTATTGTTTTCTGATATATATATATATATATATATATATATATATATATATATATGTGTGTGTGTTATGTACATTTTTTTTTAAAGTAATTTGCAAGAGTAATCATTTTTATCGTGTAGATTTTGACAATCATATCAGATAAAGATACAATAAAAAATTTCTGGACAGATGCTGCTGATTGTGGATATCACTTTATTCCGTTAATATTTTCCAAATTACAGATAATTCTAGCTACACTAAAACGTTCTGTGATACATATCTCCCTAGTGATGGCAGCAGATTGAAATTAAGCATTTTAGAGGTTGATTTATCTTCCACATACTCTTATACTAGTAACTCATCTGCCTACCATTAGATTTCAGTTTCTGAAAATCTTACTCACATCCAAAGAAAGGAAAGAATAATTGAAAACGGATTGCTTGACTTTCATGCAGTTTTCCTGTGATGTTTAAATGAACAGGACTCCCTGCCACTGACAGTTAAAAGAAAAAAAGCGCAAAATGAGGTGAAAATACACACAAACACACACACAAATATATTTGAACCTGAGTTGCTGCTAGGGTAGTTACAGTAGTTACAAATCCCTTTAAGATTACAGAATAACAACAGATGGCTTAAAAATGTAACCAGATACACATTAGAAAAGGTTATTAGTTCCGTGGATACAGTCAGGTGGAATTGAAGGTGATAATGGAAGATTAAAAATGAAGAGGTTTGTTGTTTGTAAAGTTCAGAGCTTACTAACCTGAAGAAAGAAAACAACTACAAAATCAATGTAGCTATAAGTACTTCTTATTAAAACAAAATAAAGGGCCATAAAATTAATTTGTTTCCTCAATATCTTAATATATTTTGAAAACAAAACATTTGTAACAGATTTGTGTCATATGGCAAGAAACCATTGGGGAAAGAAAAGAAAATATGCAGATATTTGTAGTCAAAGTTGAACTCTCTAAAGGTAAACTTCATCATCTCCAGAGACTAAAAACGTATGGGGGTATAGCATTTTGAAAGTCAGCAACATCAGTGTGGCCCTGTTCACCTAGTCGTAAATAAATATTGCAATGTGAAACAATTCTGCTATAAGCAACAGTAGCATTGTAGAAATCAAGAATAGTTCCATTAGCTTGCAATCTTAGTTCAGATCCTCATGTGAGTATTATTAGGAAGTTGATGGGCTCCACCAATCTAGTTTGCCTAGACATGATAATGCAGTCTGACAGTATGAAGGTGAAGATATCTTTTTACAACTCACACCTTTATAATGAATTTCAGGTAGGATGTTAACGAGAAACCTTAAAGAAATACCAAATTTTAGAGATACTCAAAGACAATATTATTACATTGTATGTAATAGCAGCTTTATACTTCATATGTAAACAGTGCATCCATGCAGAATGTACTTCTAACTGACCAGGGCTGAAGTATTTGATGGCCACCACCATAATTTTCAACACCAGGGCTGACATATTTTATGGCCACAAAAAGGAAGCCTAGTCTTTGGGATAAGTGCTATGAGAGATCAATAGAGATGTGAGAACAAACATTTGTAAATAGATCTGAGGGTTTTAGCTGTATGTCAGTCAAAAGTAAAGATAATGATGTGATATTATTTCTTTGATATGTGAAGGATTTGAGTTTTGATGTTTTTGAAAAGAGGAGATCATCACGTCCCATTGAATTGTTTTTTTCAAAGTTTTTGTTCATTGTAGAAGTGTAAGTTTCACCAGATTACATGTGGATAACCAGAAGGCTGAAGAAAATTGGAGGATGATTTAATCAACCTAGGAGTGAGTTATTGGAAGGTCCTCCATATACAGAAGTGTGTGCACTTGCAGAACTCAAAAGTATACAACAGTTACTATAATGCAAGTTTGAGACAGAGTTCTGGTGAAAGAGACTGACACAAGAGACAAACCGAACTTATTGTAGGCCATCAACTTAGAAACAAAAGGTTTTGCAGATAAGTGCAACACCATTGCTCTCAGTGAATTTATCAAAAGCCTAGTGATTAGGGTCCATCGTGTTCTTGAGAAAAACACTTCATTTCACATTACTTCAGTCTACTCCACTGTAAGTGAGTAACCCTGTGATGTACCGGAGCCCCATTCAGGGAAAACATTGTGATCTTGGTTACTTAAATGCCATGGAAACGGGGTAACTGGCCCTATGAGCCTTAAGACTTGAGACAGTAGTGTCCAGGGGATGGTAAGTAAGATATTACTGGTTTATGACATAGGAGAACAGGGTCTTTACATAACATGGTTCCATTGTAAACACTGGTTACTTGGAAAGGAAAGAGACATAAAATGCTAAAATGGTGTTGTATGATTCTTCACCAATTTTGCAATGTTGGAAATAAATGCCAAATTTTGTTGTTGGCAGAGTCAGAAAAGTTGTCACTTCTTGAAAATGAGAGAATGGATTCCACCAAAATAAAACGGAAAAGCTTTAATGAATACTCTTTTATTGTAGGCTGATGTTGTTTAGACCAAAATCAACTATGAATAAACTTGTGGTCAAGCTTTTAAATAGTAATTAGTAATACGCTATCTAATCTGTCCTTCCATTTATCAAAGTGGTAGAATATGATTTTAAAAAGAATTGGCTGTTATTTCTAGCAGGTTGATTAGCTACATGAAGTCGCCCTCATAGACTTGCCATGTGATTGAGATAACAAGTACGAAATATCATGCAAGACTGATAAGAGGTGGTGATATCAATAAATAGATGGTGTGATATATTTAATAAATTTAATTTCCATTTACATCTTCAATAAAAGTTTGAAAATTGAAAGTAATAGAACAGAAAATCTTTATTAGTTTGGTAAATGATAGCATGCTTTAAAACTCAATAATTTTAGTGATTTTTATAGGAAAATTTGATCCTGTTTGGGTTAAATAATCAAATTCATTTCCATAAGAGAAAATGTTCTGATAAAATATAAAAATTTAATTAAAAATCTAATAATAAAAAATTGACAGGAAATTCTTAGAGCAATGCTAGTAACTCCAAGACTTTTAGATTTTCTTATAATGAAGTCTATCATCCTTAAATTCCTTTTCAACAAAATCTCTCTCTCTCTCTCTCTCTCTCTCTCTCTCTCTCTCTCTCTCTTCCTTCTTCTAAATTCCCTTTCTTCTTATTTTATCAGAACCTTAAAGCACACAAATATCTTTTTATCTAGTATCGTGTTGGGAGCAAAACTTGTCCACAGCCTGGAAACCTCATGTAGCTAAATCACAAATGAACTATTTTTACATTACTATTTTCTGAAAACACTGCAGACAACGTAGAAGTGAGGTAGCGAAAGTATAGAGGATACTGCAGGGTGCAAGTGAGCAAAGAGAAGCTCAATATGGCAGAATAGCAGGTTTAGTAAACAGGTTCATTAGCACAGTAGGAGTTGAATCTTAATCGGATAACCAGAATCACAGTTGATCTTTTAAAACATACTCCATTATAATAAATAGAAAACACCAGTCATAGTATTTTTGGTGGGTTTCTCAGCATTTCTGCTTTTCAACAAACACACACAATAAGTACAAAATGCTTTTCATTGAAGAGAATTGAGTTTGCTTTACAAAGAGAAAGAGAAAAAAGAGTCAAGGAAATACTTGGTTTAGTAACTTCAATGTAGCATGTTTATTTAAATTTTTTTAATAATAAGCTTTTGTAATAATAACAAAAACAACAATAATAATAATAATAATAATAATGATAATAATAATAATTTATTTAGGGACCTTTTGAGCGGGATGAGCTACTCGACCTGAAGAAAATTCTAACTGGGCCCCACCTGCAAGGCCATGCGCTGTTTATCTTGATATGAGATCACCATGTTGTGCACATATGGTTGTGATGCATGTGCCTGGTGTACCCTTATCAGACGGGTAGTCACGATGAGTATACTGGGCTTTGTATATTTTACCCTAATGTCACTTTGATGGCATGCATTGCTCTCTCACTCAATAATAATAATAATAATCCTTAAGACGGCTAGGATACTTAGGAAGGTTCATGGCATCTAAGGTTATTTGTTTGTAGCCTGATGGTAGGAATTATTTTTCCAACGGTCTAATCTGTTGTGCATATATGAAATAATAATAATAATAATAATAATAATAATAATGATAATGATACTTCTTTCTACTATAGGCACAAGGCCTGAAATTTTGGGGAAGGTGGGGATAGTCGATTACACTGACTCCAATACTCAACTGATACTTATTTTATCAAACACCAAAAGGGTGAAAGACGAAATCTATCTTGGTGGAATTTGAAATCAGAATATAAGGTCAGATGAAATGCTATTAGACATTTTGCCTGGTGTGCTAACAATTCTCACAGCTTGCAATAATAATAATAATAATAATAATAATAATAATAATAATAATAATAGCAGGATGTGATACCAATAGTAATTGGTGCACTTGGAAGTATCAGCACTCAACTACCAACATGGCTGAAAAAGATTGGTGCAAGTGTGAAGGTAGAGCATCAACAAAAATCAGAATTGCTTGGAACTGCAAGAATTCTTCGCAGCGTTCTTGAAGCATGACCAGTGAACAAGTGTCACCTTAGTCTGCTGGCTGTGGACAGCTGACACTTTCCATCATACCCAGTGAAATAAGCTGTGCTGATTTGAATATTAAAACCTTTCGTTACCAAATTCCTGTTGAAATACACTGTCAATATTGACAGTGTTTAGAACATAAATTAACATGAAATTTGTATCATAGCAGTAGGGGTGGTCTCAAATGGATTGGTATCAAAGGGGATAATTGTCTTTCCTACTCCTAATCACACATTTGTGAAGAGGAGTTAAAGTCAAGGAGGGAGCCTACACATAACACAACATGCTTGAAATGGTAGTTAAACTTCCCGCAAATTACACCCAAGCACCTTAAATAAAGAATGCACTGGACATTATATGAAATTGAAATGTTGATTACAAATGGAACACCTTTGACTAGGGCTGACCTGGGACTAGACAACAATAACAACTATGAAGTAGGAGTGGGGTATTTATTTTTCACCTTGATTATACCTGTAAATTCTGAGTCAGAACTTAACGAAGACAAGAAGCAGATATTTAGCATCTTACTCATATACTTCAACAAAGTTTTCTATCTCTTTGTCATTTTCTTCACTATTTATCAGCATCCAACACTTATCATTTAAACATCTTATCTTATCTTCACGTCTACCTTATGTTCAACACACCCTGTTTTAATACCCAGGGTACTCTGTTAGTGTATAAAACATCAATGGTTATAGCAGGATTTGAAACTGATGACATTGCAGGCTGGAGCCAAATAGTTTTACCATTCTTACAGGACACCTAACTTGGCATCGTTTTTGCATTTGATGCAGTTTCACCTGCAGCTGTAAACTAGCAGCAACCCAAGAACATTGACATTACCAGTAAATGCATCTCTCTCTCTCTCTCTCTCTATATATATATATATATATATATATAATATTAATAGCTTCTTCTTAATGATTTAAAAATAAGTAATCAAGTTATATAGCGTCCAATACAACAGTAGATTAATACAACACAACAAAAAATATATAACACATGGCACAATTAAATTTGGAATTATTCGACTTAAGTTTCAGTCTTGTAATTTCTTTAAGAAGAACACCTGAAGATATTGGCAAGATTGAAAATTAAATCAAATAGCTCCAAACTTAATTGTATCAGTTGTTACGTATCTTACTGTATTTCCCTACTTGGAAACAGGTGAGGGTTGACAGCAGGAAAGGCATACAGTTGCATAAAATCTGCATCAACAAATTCCATCTGACTCATGTGAGCACGAAAAAGTGGATGTTAAATGATGATGATGATCATCATGTTGATTTTATATACATACATACATATATATATATATATATATATATATATATATATATATAAAATAGGCACAGGAGTGGCTCTGTGGTAAGAAGCTTGCTTCCGAGCCACATGGTTCCAGGTTCAGTCCACTGTGTGGCACCTTGGGCAAGTGTCTTCTGCTATAGCCTTGGGCTGACCAAAACTTTGCGAGTGGATCTGGTAGGCAGAAGCTGAAAGAAGCCCTTCATATATATATATATATATATATATATATATATATATCATCATCATCATGCTGGTGGCACATAAAAAGCACTGTTCGAGCATGATCGTTGCAAGTGTCACCTTACCAGCACATGAAAAACAACATTCAAGCCTGGTTGTTGCAAGTGCCACTGGACTGGCTCCCATGCAGGTAGCACGTAAAAAACACCTTTTGAGTGTGGTCGTTGCCAGAACCACTTGACTGGCCCTCGTGCCGATGGCACGTAAAAGCACCCACTACACTCTTGGAGTACAAAGAGTGTAGTGGGTGCTTTTACGTGCCATCGGCACGAGGGCCAGTCAAGTGGTTGGTATTAGGAAGGGCATCCAGCTGTAGAAACATTGCCAGATCAGATTGAGTCTGGTGCAGCCTTCTGGCTCACCAGTCCTCAGTCAAATCGTCCAACCCATGCCAGTATGAAAAGCGGACATTAAACGACGAACGATAAATTTTAGCTAACTTATGCCAGCAACTTATTTTTAAAATGGTAAACTAAACTGGACTGTGTTAGCTTATGAGTATTAAGTATGAAATGTTAGTAAAGTAATTAACAGAATTTCTCAGACTATAAAACAGACAAACAACAGGTGGAATGATAATCATTATAATAATTAATTAATTAATTAACAGAATTAAAGTGAATAACGTAACAATAAAGATTGTAATTAGGAAAGTACAGGAAACGGGTTGAGGAGGTTGCATTAAAAGAAATAGGGAGGAGGTGGGGATGTAGTACTGAGGGTAGTGGTATCAGCAGTGATGGTATGAGAAAGTAGCAGTTGGTGGATGTCTACTGAAAAGCCTACAACATTAAAACTACCACTGATAGATCTATGGCAGCAGCAGTTATGTAGTGGTGGTGGTGATATATGATGGGTGTGTGTGTGTGGGGACATGACATTGCTATTGTTGTTGTTGTTGTTTAACCCCTGGTCAGCTTCGATTGAGTAGACCTATTATCTATCACAGTCATGGCCATCATATTTTTGAGTTTGTAGGAGTGGCTGTGTGATAAGTAGCTTGCTTACCAACCAGGTGGTTCTGGGTTCAGTCCCACTGCATGGCACCTCGAGCAATTGTCTTCTACTATAACCTCGGGCCGACCAAAGCCTTGTGGGTGGATTTGGTAGACGGAATCGAAAAATTTCGAATTTATTCAAAGTTGGCTTTTACATACATATGAGTTAAAGAATCAATTTTGAACAGAAAAAAGATCTTTTTCAATTTTTCCTTTAGAGAAAGAAAAGAAAAACTTTTTCCCTTTAACCTCCCCATATCTGCTAATATTATTTATGCATTAAGGCAACGAGCTGGCAGAATTGTTAGTACGCCGGGTGAAATGCTGAGTGGTATTTCATCTGCCATTATGCTCTGAGTTCAAATTCCGCTGAGGTCAACTTTGCCTTTCATCCTTTCGGGGTCGATTAAATAAGTACCGGTTACACACTGGAGTCGATGTAATCAACTTAATCTCTTTGTCTGTCCTTGTTTGTCCCCTCTATGTTTAGCCCTCTGTGGGCAATAAAGAAATAGATATTATTTATGCATTCTAATAGTGTAGTTTATTGATTGGTTAGTTGTGTTGTTGTTCAGTATTTATGTGTGTATATGTGTGTGTAGAACGGACTTTCCTATAGATTAATACATAAATTTCCATACATCTCTAACAAAGAAAAAAAAGAAAAGAAAAATGAATAACCTAAAAAGAAAAACAAAGCTATGCATAACAGAATTTGTTTGTGACATGGTGATCTTGCTTATCAGATAAAAAGTATTACGTGTTTATATTATTATCAAGAGAAAATATTTGAACGATTGAAATATTTAAAATATTTAGAAAATAAAAATGAAATTTTTTTTTTTTTTTTTAAAGTGATCAAATTGGTTATATTACCCTATAAATTTGGAAGTAGACCAACTGGATCAAAATTTATTCATAATTTTCCAGAGATTTTTCCGAACTAAATATAAACCACAACTCAAAGGATTTTGTTAAAATTTATTGCCATCTTCCAAATACTGATGAGAGTAGTTAATACTACAAAATGGTAGTAGAATCAGTAAGGCAACAGGTAAAATACATTACAGTATTTGGTTGCATCCCTTTAGGTTCTGTGTTCAAATCTTGTCTAAGTCAACTGTGAGTCAGCTGTGATTTTATTGATAAAATAGAGCACCAGTAAAATACTGGGCTTGATCTAATCAACTCTGGACAATCCCTAAATGTGAGGCCTTATGCCTATGCTAGGAATTATTACAAAATATGGCTACAGACATAGGTGTAGCCATGTGGTTAAGAAGTTTGCTTTACAACCTTATGGTTATGGATTCAATCCACTATGAGACATCTTTGGCAAGTACCTTCTGCTTTAGCCCTGGGCCAACCAAAGTCTTGTGAGAAGATTTGGTAGATGGAAATTGAAAGAAGCCCACCGTACATACACACACATATAAGTGTTTGTGTGTGTGTGTGTGTGTCTGTGTGTGTGTGTGTGTCTTCTTGTCTTGACACTGTGTGACAGTTGTAAATGAAATGGATATCACCCTCAAGTGGTGTTATTTGCTTCCGATTTTCTCCACAAGCATGTCCAATCATGGAGAAATATTAACCTTGCTTGGAAACAGGTAAGAGTTGGCAACATGAAGGACATTCAGGTATAAAACAAAATCTGACCCAACTAAATTTCTTTTTTATAACCCTATAATTTTAGCTTACTTTTATACATACATACATAATTAATAAAAAAAAATGGAGAAAAAAGACGAAGAACAAACACAAAAAAACAAGAATGCGAGGACATGGCACATGCAAGTATTAATAAGATGCTTAGGGAAGGAAAGAAAAGGTGTTTTACATTTTGAACAAAGCTCTTCTTCAGAAACAGGAGACAGAAGAAAATCCAAAAGAAAGGGAAGATGGAAGAAGGAAAAAAAAAAAAAAAAATGCCAACAATTCACATGTTGTTACATTTTGGAATGTATATATATATATCCACGTGTAGCTACATTTTGGAATGTATATATATATATATATATATATATATATGAATATAAAACATCTGAAGAAAATCTAAGAATATACTGATTAAAACATGAATATAAATATAAATGATCAAATAGTATGATTAATGCTTTTATACAAGTAATAACTTATTTCAGGAATTCAGTTATGTATTATTTAAGTGAAAAAAAAAAGATGTTTTCTAAAGCTACATATAGTTCCACAAGTGCAAAAAATGAAGAAAGCAACTAAATTTACTGTAAATTTATGTTCTCTAAGTAGTGAACAGTAACAGAACAAACACTGAAAATGACTGATGTAATGGGATTCATGTCCAATAAAAGTCAGTATTCCTTCCAAATTGAGAAAAATAAAAGGTAAAATCCAAGGAAGATGGTTATTGTCTGCATCAATATCAATTAGTTTGCAAGAGAATTCTTAGAATAGTTAAATAAGTTCAGTTAGCAAGGAGAGGGGGAGTGAAGGAAGATTCTTCACTCCTCATTGAAAGTGAACTTAACAAACTATTCTACAAATCCTTCTGCGAAGTTTAGATGAAGCAGTGGACAGACAAGCACAAACATTTAGCTTTGTGAGATCTGTGAATGACAACAATGATGATGGTGATGATGACGATGACGATGATGATGGTAGTGATGACAATCATCACATGAATCAATGCTGAGAGTGTTTGTTTTCAAGTTTTCTATTATATCATTGCTGCCACTATTGGACCCAGAAGTTGCTATCAATTTTATTGTTGTGATACCTGTGGAGAGAGTTAAAGAAACTTTGTGGAACATTTTTGTTTCTTTTGGTTTTTAAGTGGTTTCATTATGGCTACCACCACTCCTCAGTCGGAGTCAGGTATGTATAACATAAAATTAAACTTACCATCATCACTATAGTCTTCTGTTTGTGACTTGTGTAAATGTGAGAGCCGAGGGTCAATCCAATCGGTAGTTTCTGTATCATGACTGATTAGAAACAATGAGAAATAAGAGTAAAGAATAAGGATTGATAATAAAACTTGCTTGCAAATATAAACAAACAATTCACTCAGATTATGTATAAGATATCTAAAACAGGTCATAAAATAAAGTAAAGATATATAAAAAAAAAATATCAAAAATATACAAAAATGAAATAAAATGTATCTTAGAAAGTATATCAAAAAATTTATTCAAAAATATATCTTGAGCAAAATGTATGAGACGAGACATATGAAATAGTCTATAAATGGAAGAAGTAATAAAAAATGAAATATTTTCATATTTCATAAGATATAAAAATATATTTAAAAAAAAGATATTAAAAGGATAATGATATTTTGATATAATGTTGTTTGGAAATACTGAGGAAAGCACTTGTAGCAACCTCATTTTTAAGTTATATTGTAGTGTTTTATCCTTTTTTGCATGTGTTATATCAGCCAATCAGTGACAAGTAATATGTTGGCCATCTTTGCCATTTTAACAGAAGTCAAACTATTTCCTCTTTTTTTTCCTGGTTTTTACTTTACAGAAGAAGCTGTCTGTTTCATTATATTTTCTCTCTTTAGTTTGTAGTTTGCTTTCTTTTTGCTTAGCCTCAACAGAACAAAATCAGCTGTCTTAAGTCATAAAAACGACCAAGTGAATGAGAAATCATTTGCTGATTGCAAAAGTTCACCAGATTAAATAAACAACTTTTTTCTGAACTACTGACCATTATTTGCTAGAAGACATTTAATTTTACAAACATGAAAATATATGTGAACAGTTTCTACAACATATTAGTCAACTGACTTGGTAAAACAAAAATATTTATGTACATTCTCACAACATATTATGCACACATGACTTTTTATTAATATGTAACTTTTTATTAATTTTTTTTTATTGTATTACTGATGTACTTTCAACCTCAAAACATATGCTGTTTTAAACACTATTGAATTATTGCACCAATAAGATGGGAAGAGGTATATTCTCTGTTGATGTGTAGGAAATAGAAGAAAATTATGTATAATTTTTGTTATAACTTGCAAACACCTTAAATCTCCTTAACACTAGTAAATTTTAGGAAGTAATTTAGATAGCTAAAAAACTGTTTGTATTACAGCAAGAATATTATAATGTTTTATTGGGAATATTTCTGCTACTGCCAAGCAAATTATAGCTGTGTTTCATCATTTAGGCTGGCTACATCATAATACCAAAGAAATTCCTGGTCTGTTTTCACAACCAGGAAATAGTTTGGCTCTGAACTGCTTATAATTATTTTACAAAACATATATCACAGTGTAGTACTGCTCACAGATCTGAGAAAGAGTAGTTGCCAAACACATATAGTCATTCAGCCAGCTAAAAATAACAGCCCAAACTCTAATAAATCACACTCTATCATTTTAGATAAAGGTTATAATGAACAATAGTTCTTGAAATACAAAAGACATAATTGTCACAACTGGAACACATTTCATCATAGTTTTGTTTAGCCATGACTGAGCTGTGGATACACAAATACAATAAAGTTCACTTTGAGAAAACAAAAGAAAGCCTTTGCATGAGTCCACAACCTGTTAGACATAGCAGCCAAATTACTTTCAAATCATAATCTACCGTCTTAAATTAGAAGAAGTCATACTTGTAAACGTGTTATTTGGTATTCTTGAGTCATGCAGATTATGGAGAGAAGCTACAGAAAACCATGAAGAATAACTTTTGAAGTGCAGTTCTTGACTTGCAGTCTCAGATATAGAAAGCAGCTGATGTTTTCTTAACATGAAGTGACATGGATATTTGCTGCCGCTGAAGCTAATAAGCAGAAATCTAGATTCAGCAATTTTACCCCCAATGCTGCATGACTTTTGCCTGCTGCTGATATTTTTCTACGTTTTTAACACTGTATGTTTATAAGGCATACTTTCTCAAGACGAATAGCAGTCTAGAAGGCTTTCAACATATACATTATTTATACAGACTGATTATATATATAGTTTGTAAAAAACATAAATCCGAAAGAAGCACACTCTAAAATGTAGAGCAGTATATATTAAAGACAGGGAAGGTCAGTTTATGGGATTACCTTACAGGTTTCCCGTCCATGAGGGTTTAGCTTTATGGTGTATTGTCGGATCCCCAAAATCTTTTGGCCCATGACCTCTCAAAAATAATTTTCAAGAGGTCATAGGCCAACAGGTTTTTCGAATCTGATGATACGCCATAAAGCAAAACCCTTCATGGACGGGAAACATGTAAGGTAATCCCATAAACTGGCCTTCCCCATTTTTAATGTACATACATACATATATATATTATATATATATATATATATATATATATATATATATATATATATCAAACAATAAGCAACACGGATTTCAAAAGTGATTGCAGTACGCACGTTTCATGCTACTTCAATTTATTTAAGTAATGTGAGCATTACCTTAAATGCAATATGAAGAGCAATCTTCAGCTGCACGAAAAAATGTAGAAAAAAAGACATTTTACAAATGTGGCAACATATTAAAACCAAGTGGGAGAGAGCAGAGGAAGAATATATAAGTCCTGCTATGTCAAGATGGACTTATATATTCTTCCTCTGCTCTCTCCCACTTGGTTTTAATATGTTGCCACATTTGTAAAATGTCTTTTTTTCTACATTTTTTCGTGCAGCTGAAGATTGCTCTTCATATTGCATTTAAGGTAATGCTCACATTACTTAAATAAATTGAAGTAGCATGAAACGTGCGTACTGCAATCACTTTTGAAATCCGTGTTGCTTATTGTTTGATTTTAATCACCCATCCTTTTGGGATGTGATATTCGGGTGCCTTCGCATAAGTACCATATTCAAGCCTTGAATCTATCTATATATATATATATATATATATATATATATATATATATATATATATATATATATATCATTGACACTCTGTCAGTTACGATGATGAGGGTTTCCAGTTGATCTGATCAACTGAACAGCCTACTCATGAAATTAACATGCAAGTGGTTGAGTACTCCACAGACACATGTAGCCTTAATGCAGTATGACACAGAATGTGTCAAAGCTGTCCCTTTGAAGTACAGGTACAATTCCTTTCTAAAGTAGGCACATGGATCAAAATTTTGGTGGAGGAAATTGGTCAATGACATTCACCCTAGTGCTTTACTGATATTTATTCTATTGACTCTGAAAGGATAAAAAGGAGGCGGTGACCTGCCAGATTTATTAGCATGCTGGATAAAATGCTTAGCAACATTTTGTCAGTATTTACATTTATGTTTTATATATATATATATATATATATATATATACATACATACATATACTCTTTTACTTGTTTCAGTTATTTGACTGTAGCCATGCTGGAGCATTGCTTTATTGGAGCAAATTGACCCCAGGATTTATTCTTTGTAAGCCTAGTACTTATTCTATTGGTCTCTTTTGCCGAAACGCTAAGTTATGGAGACGCAAACACGCCACCATCAGTAGTCAAGCGATGTAGGGGGGGACAAACACAGACAGACACACACACATATATATATATATATACACGATGGGCTTCTTTCAGCTTCCATCTACCAAATCCACTCACAAGGCTTTGGTCGGCCCGAGGCTATAGTAGAAGGCACATGCCAAAGGTGCCACACAGTGGGGCTGAACCTGGAACCATGTAGTTAGTAAGCAACCTACTTACCACACAGCCACTCCTATACCTATATATGTGTGTGTGTGTATGTATATATATATATGTATATATATATATATATATATATATATATATAAGTGAAAAAATTTGGAGTCATCAAGGAGTATGGTTGGACATTTATTTTCAATCACTACAATTATTTCTACGCAACATAGAACTATGTTTGGAGAACTACATTGTGTAGAAATAATTGTAGTAATTGAAAATAAATGTCCCACCATACTCTTTCTTGTTGACTCCAAATCTTTTCAGTTATCTATTCACACAGGACAGAAGCCCAAACACAAACCTGGAAGTACAAATAATACTACTACTGGATAGTACAGGGTGAAATCTGAAGGTGGACAAGCTCTATACTGTACTCTACTACGTTCTTAACAGAATATACAATAACTATATATATGTTGTTGTACTTGGGGATGGTCATATTGCCAGTTTAGCCAATAAAAACACACGCACTGTATATTTGGTGTTAATTTGCTTCAGCTTTATATTACATTAATTTTAATCTTATTTCGGCCAGAGTTCTTTCGTCACACTTCTGTGACCTCATCAGTGGTCCTTTGTTTCCTTCTTTCTTATGTGTGTCTCACCTTGCTAACTATCAGCCATTTATATATATATATATATATATATATATTCAAATAGCACTATTTGAGCATGATCGTTACCAGCGTCGCCTTACTGAAAAGACATGAAAAGATATTCAAGAAAGGTCGTTGCCAGTGCTGCTGGACTGGCTCCTGTGCAGGTGGCATGTAAAAAACACCATTTTGAGCATGGCCATTGCCATTACCGCCTGACTGGCCCTTGTGCTGGTGGCATGTAAAAGCACCCACTACACTCTCGGAGTGGTTGGCGTTAGGAAGGGCATCCAGCTGTCGAAACTCTGCCAGATCAGATTGTAGCCTAGTGCAGCCATCTGGTTCGCCAGTCCTCAGTCAAATCGTCCAACCCATGCTAGCATGGAAAGCGGACGTTAAATGACGACGATGATGATGATGATGATGATACACACACACTTATACATATGAACCCTTAGGATAATGATGAGCAGAAAACTGCTAGAAGGGTTGTGTTTCTACTGGTATTATTATTCAGCTGGACTTAAATGTCAATTGTCTGGAAGAGCCTGCAAAAGTGTCATGGTCACTGTGACCCCAAGGGAATCTACTTTTAAAAATTGCAGCAATGTAAATAAAGATTACACACACACATGCACGCGCACGCATGTGCATACATATGCAGTCGAGTGAAAGAGAAAGGAGATTGTTGGTACATGATATGTAATGCATTTGTAAGCTAACAGTTTAGTAAAGAGATGCCAATTGAACCAAATGGAAGGAGCTGGCATGAGAGGGAGACTGATGAAGAGAATAGAAAAAAAAGATGTTGAAAGATGACTTCAAAATGCTGAACCTCATGAAAGAGGTGAACAAGTGGCTAGGTGGTGTGTTGAAGGAGACCTGTCTACTTTGGCACAGCATCTGGCTACTTGTTCATCTGTCTGACCCATGACTATGCGGAAAAGCTGATGTTAAATGATAATGAGGAAATATGACAAAGTATTAAAGTGGTTTTCTTTCTTCTTTTTTTTTTTGATTTCCATTCTGGTTCGGTGAAATGTTAGATTTCTTAGATTTTAGAAATATCAAAGAAAAACAAAAAAACAAACAAAAATAAACAGACACAAGAAGTAACAAAAAAAAAAAAAGACTTAGATAGTGTATGTAGTGAGATATAAGGTAAATGATCCATGTAAGTTAGTCTAGATTCGCCTTTAACTAAAGACACACACAAACATTAAAGATACACAGATATACATAGACACACATACATAGATATACATGCACACATCATATTCATACACACACATACCTACACATATACATATATACATGCACAAATACACAAATATGTATACATGCATATGCTTATATATATATATATATATATATATATATATGTAGGTATATATATATATATATATATATATATATATATATATATATATATAGAGAGAGAGAGAGAGAGAGAGAGAGAGACATATATACATACACACATGCATACATACATACACACATGTATGTATATACATATATATATATATATATACACACACATGCCCATACATACACACAAGCACATGTATATACACATACATATATACATATACAACCTGTCTACTTATATACATACACACACACAGCTGGCTCTTCATTTGTAAAGGAATGAAACTATATAACCAAAACACAAACTACAAGGAAGAATAGTTTCTATCTCTTCTTCACTTATCTCTTCGTTTTCCATCAGTCTGTCAGACTACTTGCTGACTGATAAGATAATATTTATTAACACTGCTCTCTATCATCGACAGTGAATGTTCCTGGAATAAAGTAGACCATTACAAGAGGAGAGACATCAACAAAACTGAAAGTAGGGCGGAGGAGGGATGAGAGAAGTTCAAAATATATAAATAAAGAGAAAAAATGTAAATAAAAGAAATCTATTTAGCAATGTACCAAAATACAAATCATTTATGTTCTTGCAGGTGTTTTTTTCCAAAACAGAGAATTCTAATATGTTCTTTAAGCTAAAGAAACAAAATTTTAAAAATGAAAGAAAACAAAGAAAAAAGTAATTTTTAAACCCTATTGTTTATTTAAGGATGAACTCAATGAGAGAAAGTTAAATAAGTTTTGTCATTAAAATAGAATTTTGTTTGTTTTTCTACTGAAATTCATTATATATCTGAAGGCAGTGTTCCAGTATGATGGCGAAAACAAACTAAAGGATACACTAGAAATAGATACCAAATGGCACTAAAACCACTTCAATACTCCATTAGGGTGTTTTATAATGCTAAGCGTGAAATTAATTTACAATTAATCAGAAAATCTTAAGCTTTCCATCTGTCCACTTATAACCCGTGCTAATAGAGTATTGAGGTGGTTTTGGAGTCATTTAGATTCTATTTCTAGCATGTTGGTGTGGTTAATCAGCACCCTTTAATATAATTATACATATAATTATAAATTAATATAAAATGTTATCTATAAGGTTTTTATTTCATGATGGCCACTTGATGAAATCATTAAAGTGATTTTATCCTTAATTCTATACGAAAATATATATACGAGGGTGAATCAAAAAGTAATGCCATTTTGTTTAGGACAGGTATAATTACCAACACAGGAACATGTATCATACATCAAAATGAAGCTGGTCCTCTTTGGATCACATCCCTACTTCTCAACATAGTCACCTTTCTCTCAATAGCAATGTTCCACCTTCGAATGAGAGCATGTATCCCTGCCCCGTGAAATACTGTTGACTGTTTTTTGAGTCACTTCTTCACTACAGTTTTCACTTCCTTGTCACTGGACTATCATCTCTTCGGCCCCATGAAAGAGAGTTTGAGAGGCAAACATTATTCCAGTGATGAGGAAGTGAAAACTGTAGTGAAGAAATGACTCAAAGAACAGTCAATAGAATTTTATGGGACAGGGATACATGCCCTCATTTGAAGGTGGAACATTGCTATTGAGAGAAACGGTGACTATGTTGACAAGTAGGGATGTGGTTCACAGAGGACCAGCTTCATTTTGATGTATGATACATGTTCCTGTGTTGGTAATTATACCTGTCCTAAACAAAATGGCATTACTTTTTGACTCACCGTCGTATATATATATATTCTATACATGTATGTATGCATATATACTGTGTGTATTCCAGTTTTTGGAAGACATATACTGTATGTTTGTAGGTTGCTACAGGCAACTAAAAAGGTTAGTATCAAGAAGGGTATGTGCACATAAAAGCTCGGAAAAACTGATACAACAGTTATATCAAAAGTTTCATATCTTTCTCTCCTCTTCTGCCCTTTCCAAAGAAGAGCATTAGCTCAAAACGTTAGAGACATATTCCAATTTTCCTGAGTGTCAGCCTAATACATCATCTGTTTTTTTTATTTTGTCCTTGTTTTTTTAATTTTTATTTTTGCATCAAATACACACATACACATATATTAAACAATGAAAGCCCCTAAATCTATATACAGGATTAACTTGCATCACACTAGTGATGTCATTTGCAAGAACACTGTAACTGCCATCAATCAGTTGTGTGAACTGCATTTCGTTTTTTACAGATGCAGAAAACAGACGTCAAGCAACACAGGATGCTGAATGTGTCTTGAAGAAGAAGAAGAAGAAGAAGAACAAGAACAAGAAGAAGAACAAGAAGAAGACCTCATAAAGAAAAATGGACAGATGATGATGATGGTGGTGGTGAGATGACGATGATGATGATGATGATAATAATAATAATAATAAGAAGAAGAAGAAGAAGAAAAAAAAGAACAAGAAGACCTCATAAAGAAAAATGGACAGATGATGATGATGGTGGTGGTGAGATGATGATGATGATGATGATGATGATGATAATAATAATAATAATAATAATAATAATAAGAAGAAGAAGAAGAAGAACAAGAAAAAAAGAAGAACAAGAAGAAGACCTCAAAGAAAAATGGACAGATGATGATGATGGTCGTGGTGAGATGGCGATGATGATGATGATGATGATAAGAAGAAGAAGAAGAAGAAGAAGAAGAAGAAGAAAAAAGAAGAAGAACAAGAAGAAGACCTCATAAAGAAAAATGGACAGATGATGATGATGGTGGTGGTGAGATGACGATGATGATGATAATAGTGGTTGTGGTAATGATGGTGATGGGAGATAGCTAATGACAGGTCAGTCAATATATATATCATACAAGCAAATATTCCCCTGAACTTCTGTCTTGCAGACTTTGCCAACTTCTGTTATCACTGAGGCATTAAAAGGTCAGTTTAAGGGGTGGAAGGGAAAGAGATATGGAAATGGTAACAAATCAGATGAGATTTCATACCAAAAGCAAATGAAGATGGGGAAGGGGGAAAGGGGTTAGGGGACAAGAAGCAGCAGCAGCAGCAGACTTTGAAGACAGAAGTGTGTAAATGGGACAAAGTCATTAAATACACAACTTGGAGAAAAGAGGCCATGTAAACATTGCCATGGGGTGCTGCATCCAAGAGCATCACAGATTAGGGTGGATAAGGGGTGGATGTGATCCTCTTTGAGTGAGAATGACTACTGTATTAGCATATTCGATGGAGTTGGGTGAGTGTTGTTGTTTTTTTTTTTGTGTGTGTGTGTATCCCTAAGTTGAAGAGTGGTTGAACATGTGCTTATGTGTGTACACAAAAATGTGTGTGTGTGTGTGAGAGTAATATGTATGTGTGTGTGTGTATATATATATATTCACACACACACACACACACACACATATATATATAATGAGGGTCTTGTATTAAGCATGCTTATATATATATATATTAGACAAAATGAGATAACAAAGCCAAGGTTGTGAAATGTTTTCAAGACATTTATAAGGAAAAAGATATAGATATAGTCTTACAGCTGTTTCTGGGACATTATGGATATCCCTTCATCAGATGATGTGAGATGGTTAAATAGAGGTCTCTGATGAAGGGATATTCAAATATCCCAGAAACAGCCATAAGACTACATCTACATCTTTTTCTTTATAAATTTTCTGAAAACACTTCACAGCCTTGGCTTTGTTATCTTATTTTGTCTAATATATAGCACGTGGCTTAGTGGTTAGGGTGTCAGCACCATGATTGTAAGATTGTGGTTTCGATTCCTGG
Source organism: Octopus bimaculoides (assembly GCF_046866305.1). Taxonomy (NCBI): domain Eukaryota; kingdom Metazoa; phylum Mollusca; class Cephalopoda; order Octopoda; family Octopodidae; genus Octopus; species Octopus bimaculoides. The sequence continues at coordinate 11,254,174 of NC_142931.1, read as the reverse complement.
ACCAGGTGATGTGTTGTGTTCTTGAGCAACACATTTCATTTCACGTTGCTCCAGTCCACTCAGCTGGCAAAAAATGAGTAATGCTGTGATGGACTGGCGTCCTGTCCAGCTAGGGAACACATATGCCATTGAAACAGGGAAACCGGGCCCATGAGCCTGGCTAGGTTTTAAAAAGGGCACAAAAAAAAAAAAATTCAAGACCCACATTAGACTCATCACTCGTATCACTACTGAACCAATGTGTTTGTATGAAAGTGTTATATGAATATTATATTTGCATGAGTAGGCATATGCACTTTTAGTCAACAGCATTTTGACTAAATGCATTTTTGTGCATACTCTACTGTACACATGAATATGTGCAAAAACACATTTGATTTGGAGTGGCTGTGTGGTAAGTAGGTTGCTTACCAACCACATGGTCCCAAGTTTAGTTTCACTGTGTGAAACCTTGGGTAAGTGCCTTCTACTATAGCTTCGGGCTGATCAAAGCCTTGTGAGTGGATTTGGTAGACAGAAACTGAAAGAAGCCAGTCGTATATATACACATATATATGTGTGCGTGTGTGTGTATGTGTATATGTTTGTGTGTCTATGTTTGTCCCGCCAACATCGCTTGACAATCGATGGTGGTGTGTTTACATCCTCGTAACTTAGTTGTTCGTCAAAAGAGTCTGATAGAATAAGTACTAGGCTTACAAAGAAAAAGTCCTGGGATAGATTTGCTCGACTAAAGGTGGTGCTCCAGCATGACCGCAGTCAAATGACTGAAGCAAGTAAAAGAGAATATATATATATATATATATATATATATATATATATATATATACACACACATCTGAGTGTGATGTGTATATATGTGTGTTTGTCAATGCATGTGTGCACATGTGTGTATGTGCATACACGCACACCACACACACATGTTGATAAGTACAATGCACTAAACTGTCTGTCCTTGAGTCACTTATGTAACTTTGCAGCTTATTAAAAAAATATATTTTTACATACTGAAGTCTGTTTTTCTTGTTTGTTCCAACAATTCACCAGATAGACAGACAGACAGACAGACAGATAGATAGATAGATGAATGCATGTGCACATATGTATGTGTGTGTGTGTGTGTGTGTGTGTGTATGTATGTTAGTGTATTCATGTATATAAAACCATTAGAGTTTGTTTGTATGTGAAAGACATGTTAAAAAGTTACTTTCCACCGAAATACTCATAAATTCACAAACAACTTAAAAATAAAATGTCGTAACATAATATTATTTTAAAGATATTTTGTCTGACAAAATTTTCTAAAGACCTAATTACATAATTCATGGGTCAACTCACAATACAAGAAACATTTTACATATTTTTAAAGATAATACTTTCTCTCCTTATCACTCTATCTCTCACTCTGTTAGAATCCTCTCTTCTGGTACATAGGTGGTCCTTAATTCATCCTCATCATTATCATCATCATCAGTAACACTATTATTATCAATAATAGTTTAATGCATGCGTTGCCCTGCTAGAAATGGCCTGCAGAAATTGTACAACTAGATGCCTTCACTTATCATTTTTCTGCATCATTTCATTTGTGAAGTTTACATTCAAAAATTTTTCTACTAACTTTTTAAACATTAACACTTTAGGATTCAGATTACTCTGTAAAATGTTATACTTATTTATTGAAATTCATTTGAATTAGTCAGGCATTATCTTGTAGATTTGAGATTTCAATGGTGCAGTTGGTTTTTTAGTTGTAAGGTAAGTATGAGAGGCCAGATCTAGCCAGTTTGAACATAAAGAATGGTAGAATATTTTGGCTGGATGTGGGTGGTTTGAATGCAAATGGGTTAAGCAACTCGTAAGCACACATAAACACACCAACACATAGAAACAGATACACATGTATGTATATATGTATTTACTTTACTTCATTGGACACTAAACTCTGCTTGTGAAAACCTGTTGAGGCAAGTAAAATCGAAATCGAATCAAATTCGACGACTCCCATGCCAACCTTTCCTTCATTGGACTCTAAATTCTACTTGCGAAGACCTGTTGAGGCAAGTGAAAGCGAAATCGTAATTGAACCAAATTCGATGACTGGCACCCGTGCCAGTGGAGCGCTAACAGCACCGTTAAAGCGTGATCATTGCCAGAGCAGCTGTCTGGCTTCCGTGCCGGTGGCACATAAATAGCACTATTTGAGCATGATCGTTATCAGCGTCGCCTTACTGGCACTTGTGCTGGTGGCACGTGAAAAAACATTCGAGCAAGGTCATTGCCACTGCCACTGGACTGGCTGGCTCCTGTGCAGGTGGCACGTAACAAACACCATTTGAGCGTGGCCATTGTCAGTACCGCCTGACTGGCCCTCATGCTGGTGGCACATAAAAGCACCCACTACACTCTCGGAGTGGTTGGTGTTAGGAAGGGCATCCAGCTGTAGAAACTCTGACAGATCAGATTGAAGCCTGGTGCAGCCATCTGGTTCGCCAGTCTTCAATCAAATCATCCAACCCATGCTAGCATGGAAAGTGGATGTTAAACAATGATGATGATGATGATGGCACGCATCTAATGGAAAACTTGTTTATAACAAGCAGTCAGAACTCTAATTTTGGGCAATTCAAGCCAATATTTACATGCTATCATTTCTAGATTTATCATCTACTTTGAGTTTCATTATTCCAAAGAAAAGAATATTTCACATTCTCTTGGAAGTTCAGAAACTCTTATATACACACACATGCACATGTATTGAACACATGACTATGTTCTCATTTCAACATTTTTCTTACATCCTGAAGATGTGACTGTGAAAGTCTAGAAATGCTGATGATTTTTGTCCCTTTGTTTCTTTATATCATAACCAGAGTCACAGATATCACACAGTTTACCTTTTGAAATAGCATGGTCTATCTTTTTCAACAGGTCTACCAACTTTATCTTAAATCAATATGGATTGATGTCTATATTTGACACTACCACTGATGCTCTCAGTTTTCTTACCTGGGTAGCCATAGCTAAGGGTAGCTTTAAGCTAAATAAGCAGAGGATATCTTGAAATTTTGGTTCTGCCACTAACAAATGCAGTTGAAATAATACATATATATATATACACAGTACACACAATGCCACTGTGGTTATACAGTGAAGTAGACTTGCAACAACAAGAATTTCAAGTCCTCCACCTTGTAATTAACCTGGATTAAAAGAGTTTCTGGAAAATCAGAGTTGTACCTGTGCATGCATATGCATTTATATACACAAACATTGAAGAACTTTGGAAAATTGCTGCTGGTGAAAACATATGCTGGATAGACTGACTGCCCTGTGCTTATGTTAACAGTAAATCTATAATAAAGATTGAGTGCAGGTGAGATGGGGAAATTACTGGACATCAAAAGAATTTCCAATATTTTCAAGAATAACAAGTCTGTTGGTATGGAAATATGTGACGTAAGCTGAAGAAACACATATCATAAGTTGATGGTAGAAGGAGCCTTCTGTCAAGTTAGATTTAACTAAGGCTGAGAATAAAGTAGCCAAATCAAAATTGCAGATAATGTTGGATCTACCAAATAAATGATACGGGGGGGGGGGGGGGGGGGCTGATATCTATATTTTAGAAGAAATGTTTAAAGCACAGGAAAAAAAAAAGTATGTTAAAGGATGTTGATAATGATGAGGATAACACAGAGCTAAGGAAAAGATTGATGTTCTTGGGTTGTATAAAGTAGTAATACACTGCTTATGCCCTGTCTACAAAGGGATAAGTGTTTTACCACTGAACTGAAACTATGTCTTCCAAATCACTGGTTTCAATAAACTCCTTAATCCGGTAATTAACAATATCTTGTCTTAACAATTACTGAAAATTTAATTTTCCTTTACTCTTTTACTTGTTTCAGTCATTTGTGGCCATGCTGGAGCACTGCTTTTAGTCGAAGAAATTGACCCCAGGACTTATTCTTTGTAAGCCTAGTACTTATTCTATCAGTCTCTTTTGCCGAACCGCTAAGTGATGGGGATGTAAACACACCAACAACGGTTGTCAAGCGATGTTGGGGGACAAACACAGACACACAAACACACACACACACACATATATATACGCAACGGGATTCTTTCAGTTTCCGTCTACCACATCCACTCACAAGGCTTTGGTCGGCCCGAAGCCATAGTAGAAGACCTTTGCCCTAGGTGCTGTACAGTGGGACTGAACCCAGAATCATGTTGTTGGGCAGCAAGCTTTTTACCACACAGCCATGCCTACATACACATGCACACACACACACACAATTGAGTATAATCATACATATATACATGTACACACTGCTTATATATTTTTATACATCAGCATTGATGTATTTATTATTTGTCTCTTTAATCTCCTTTTGGCAAATAAAATATTTTAGAAAATATGTAATTTTAATATGGAAAATAGCAGGATAAGGAAGCCAGAAAATAATTTTGGAAATGTTATGTTATTTAGATTTAAAGAGCATCTTGAAACATTTGTGTTTTCAAACTCTCCCAAAAGATATTGGTATGATGTCAAAACAAAAATATAACCAAAGCAGAACGTAAAAATAAAAAAGGAAAAAAATAATTGATTAATTGAATTTGATAACAAATGTATTAGAGAGAAAAGATTTTTGAAAGGTTTGAAAAGGGGATTGAAATGAATGAAAATTTGGAAGAAATGTTTCAGAAAATGAAAACAGGTATAAAAGATAAAAAAAAAAAAAAAAAAAAAAAAATTATTGAGAAAGATTTTCTAAAGAATAGAATAAAGGCAGGGTTGGTAGGGGAGAATTTGTGGAAAAGGGTAAAGATAATTAGTGTGAGGTTAAGTGAAGGGGTGATTGCAGCCTTTTCTATGTAAGAAGATAGGGGTGTTTGCTTTCAGAACAACATTCAAGAAATGTATTCATGTTAATGTTGAAAAACAGCAGAAAAAGTACAACAACAGCGACAGCAGCAGCAACAGCAGCATTAAATAAATAAAATAGATAAAAAGAATCTAAATCTCAAGATAAATATAAACAAATTTCCTGTGAGTGCCAGTGACAGAATCCTATATTGTAGACCAACAAGATCATAAGATTCTTACATATCAACAGAACACAACATCTGGCTTTTTTATATTATATATATTTTTCTTATAACGTTGAAACTAAAGCAATCAACACAAGCTACTGATTTAGGGCTTCTGTGTAGAAAGTCACAGGAGCAGGGGGTTAAATTCTGGGTTACAGAGTCAGATTCTGAAAGGGCCTGCTTTCAGAGAAATCAGTTTTTGTCAAGATACTATCTACAACCCATTTATTGGTGTTTATTTACAATGCTGATGGTTTCACTTTCCAGACCCCACAATTTGTTGCCTCCTGTATATCTACCATCTTTTACCTAGCTGAACCTTTCAAAAGGTTTCTGCAGACTTGTTTAAATTGCAGATGAAAGCATCACCATTAAAATACTTCCCGACCACCACTTTAGAATTTAAATATCAAAGCTTATACATATTTAAAAAAAAAATCCAAATTCTAGTTCCCATCTTTATATACTTAAAACACATTGAAAAGGTACAGTATTACATATGTGTGTGTATATTCATACATACATACATACATACAAATGTGTGTGTACTTATGTATGTGTACTTATGTGTGTGTGTGATGCCAAGGCTGCCACACAATTGAATACTGTTACTAATATTGATGAATGGGTATATTTTATATGTACCATATCCAGATATGTTTATATTTATTACTGTGATTCTACCTGTTCATCATTTTGTATACATCTCTCTCTCTCTCTCTCTCTCTCTCTCTCTCTCTCTCTCTCTCTATATATATATATATATATATATATATATATATATATATATATATATATATATATATACACAGACACACACACACACACATATATATATATAATTATTCCCTATAAATATATTTATTTATATTGTTTTATTACGGTAGTTTTGACTTTAAGAGTCCCTTCTAGCATGAGGCATTTATGTATAGTAATGCCCTTAATATATATATATATATATATATATATATATATATATATATACATACATACATGTCATGATATATAGATTCAAGTAATCTGCATAGCATTTCTCCATCATTTATATCTTTATATATGTATGTGTAAAATAGATATAATTTGTTAACTGGGTTTATTAAGTGCTATATATATATATATATATATATATATATATAATTGTTATTTTTGCTGTTATTGCCTTTTGTTCCTTCATATTGAGAGGCAATTTTACTTCCATAGCCATATAATGACAAAAAAACAACAACAACCAACAAACAAATAAAAAAAAAAATACAAAAAAAGAAATCTGAACTGAATTGAATAAAGGTTGGATTCTGGTGCAAAGAGGAACAAGATAAACAGCATTTTTACACTCAATATATACAATCTATTCATCTTATGTATGTAAAACTCTATAAAGGCTTCGATGTTTTCCTTCAGTAATTATCAACCTCATACATAACTTGAACAACTGTTATTAATTTACTATACATTATAAGCACTTCCTTGTTCCCATTTTACTGTACAATGCAATAAATACAAAAGACTTGAAACACCTTTCCTTATTGATATTTCAATGAATGTGATTATAATGATATTGGTTGTTATTTTGAATGCAACGCTAATATTTTCTTTAGGTGTCTTTCATGTTTTTCTTGAGAGTCACAATCAACCAGTTGGCCAAAGTTCAATTAGTCTATACATAATCCAGTTCTATTATAATGTTGTATTTGCATCAAATATAAGAAACTCTTCGCAGTTCTGTTCATATATTCTGTATTTTGCAGCTTAACAACTTGAATTTTTCAGATGAAAATTTACTGCAAAGAAAAGGTTGGTTGGCTTATACATGAACCCATTAGCGCTCATGGTCCTTTTTTTTTTTTAGGACCGGAAGGATAATCCATCATATTTCTGCAACACCTGTATTTTTCTGAGATATCTTTAGTTAGTCATCAAGACTAGAGTGTCTTTCAAATATTGTGATAAATTTTTTTTTATATATTTAGTATCAGATAAAGTTGTATAAAAACCCTGGGGCACTAATGGGTCAAGATGACTTTGGAGGGCTGGAAATTCCATGTGAAATGCAGCAGGATTTGGAAAAATAGTGATGAGGTTTGAATGTTTACACTAAATACAACAATGGCTTGTATTATTTTTATCTTTTTTTTACCTTTTATTTGTTTCGGTCATTAAATTGTGGCCATGCTGGAGCACCACCTTGAAGAACTCTCCTTGAACGAATCAACTCCAAATCCTGCTTTCTTTTTTTTTAAGCCAATTACTTATTCTATCAGTCTCTTTGCTGAACTACTAAATCATAGGGACATAAATACACCAACACTGGTTGTCAAGTGGTGCTGGGGGAACAAATATATACAAAGACACACACGGATACACACAAACAAGTATACGGACATATATTTATACAATAGGTTTCTTTCAGTTTCTGTCTACTAAATCCACACATAAGGCTTTGTTTGGCCTGAGGCTATAGCAGAAGATACTTGCTCAAAATGCCACATAGTGGGACTGAACTCAGAACCAAATGGTTGGGAAGTAAACTTCTTACCACACAGCCATGTCTGTATATGCAGGAAATTATGATGTAGAAATTGGTATAATTTTTTAACCACATCAAATAAGTTTTATTATTTAATTTGAATTCAAATAACTACTTAAATACAAATTTCAAACTGAAAACTTCTCAATCTCATCTCATCTAGGTCGTTCCATAGGATGCCCCTTTTAGGGGTTTCGGTTGTGCATACTATGGGAGTCACAGGGCGCTGCTCCATGTGGTCATGCAGTTTCCATCTAACTAGGAATATTAGGGTCTCATTCATTGTCTTGTATTCAAGATCCTCTGCATGACATCCTGCTAGTTCAAAGCCAAGAATCTGATCTGTTAGGTCCTGCTGGTAACTAAATCCATGCCCTGCTGCCAACACTTCAATTTATTGCTGTTAAGGTTTTGTCGGTCTCCTACCCTTCGACCTGTCTGTCCTGGTAAGACCTGCCTGAAGATTTCTCTCCCTCCAGCATAGCTCTCTGGATCAATGGAGCACACAGGCACTTCACAGTAACAAGGTACTTTTTGAATTGGCCATTGACTACACAGTAGTTCTTCTGCCCTTTGACAGGTCTTATTTTTCGTCCTGCAGGGTGTCCAGCAATCACCCTCCTGACCAAGCAAACTTGATGGGGTTGCCAGTTTAGTTGCCGACGACCTGACCATACGACAGGCCGTACTGGGTCACATGTCACCAGTAGCACTCAAGAGTGACCCGGCATCAAAAATTTCTACTCAAAAGTGTTACCTATATCTCCAGATCAGGGTTGGAGTGGGGTTGTGGTTAAAAATAAAATCTCTAAAAAAAAAAAAAAACCTAAGGCTATATTTCAAATCCCTTTATTGTAACAAATGATTTATAACAGTCTGTATTTTGTGATAAGCAGACAAAAAATGATGAATTAATCACAAATAATTCAGCCAATAATAGTTACATAGTTCATCTAGTGTCCTGGAAATGTTTACAAATTCATTGATGTAACAAATATATTGGAAGCTTTGAATTCTTAATTAGAAAAAATGGCATTGGTGGTTTAGAGCAATTTAAAAAAAAAATTTTCCTTTCAAATCAAAGCTAAACAAAAACAGAACAAAATAAACCTCAAATGAAACTAAGTATTCAACTAAAATTATCAGACATTATAGTAAACAAAAATATTCTTTTTTTTTTTTATTAGATTTTCTTCGACAAAAGAGAAAAGCAGGAAACAGTAATTGCTGAAGTTGAAAAATTTAGTAGATAAACGAAATAGGCTATTGAAACAGAAATCAGAAATAAAATAAGGAAATAGAATAATTTCCCACAGGACCAAACAAAAATTAAGTTTAGTTATCAATTTCAGAGAAAATTGTTACATTAATTTCTTCACTATCAGGAAAAACACAAGCCCAGTGAAACAACGTGATCTGTTCTTGAAATTCTTAGACATACAAACATAACATGTGTAAGAACAAATTTTAACAGTATACATTATTAACACATATCCCACTACATATGAAATATGTGGTGTAGCAGATCCCATTTAAAATGTAAAGACCCTGAGAGAGTTAAGCGTTCCTCCCTCATTCCTTAGGTTGCTCACTAATGTTTAGTCAGATTCATTCTTGCCAGATTTGTAAGACTTACAACACATTATTGTGTCATGTAAGCAATCCTACACACATACATGATATTAGTACAGAGGCTGTTTGCATGTAAATACTGCTCTCAGATTCTCTTTATCTACCAAGAAGTGCTGGTACATACACAGTGACAACTGAGAAGTTTCACCTAGATGAAAAATGCAATATAAAAAAAACAGAACCAAGCGAAAGTAACCTTCCAGAACCCACAATATTAGTACAGTCTGCGAAATGTAGCGCATTAAAACACTTAAAACATACACATGGCAAACCATGATAGCAGCTGAAAATAAAAACAACACAAACTAAAGGGGAGGTATTTTATTTTTTGGTTTGCATCTGGTGGTAGTGATGGGGGTTGCTAAATAGGGGTTACCAACCAGAGCAATAAAATACTGATTGGATATCAATGATAATGGGTGGTGCTGATAATAGCTGAGTGGGGGGGGGGGGGTGCAGTTTAAAGTTAGGGTGAGGTGAATTCAATAAATACTTCATTGTTATCTGATCTACAAACTGTTATTGTTTTTGTTTAGCTTCCAGTTAGCTCTGATGCACCAGATCTAAGATTAAAGACATTCCATCGGTGACCATCCCTCCATGCTTTTCAAGCATAGCGAATACATTATGCATGTCCCTTTATTTTTTAAATAAAATTTGAAGGAGATTTGCTGTGATTTCTAGCAGGTTTAGCTACCAAATAGCAGCTTCCTTGAGGTGTTATTGATAATACAATTTGAAGGGTCATCAGCTAATGCTATCTGTTTCTTATTTTCCTGCTGTTAAGTTTTCCTTATGAATTCTATTGATTTTTATCAGGAATCAGATGGTTATGGGCTTATCATAAGCATGAAATGGTAGACATGAAAATGATGATGAAGATGAAATAATATAAAATGGAGTAATCATGGTGGTGGTGAGGGAATAATGGATGCAGTGTATAACTGGTATTTACTTATGAGACCATGGCAGATGGAAGTGAGAGCTGACATCAGTATGATTTGAACTCAGGAATAAATATCCAAAACAAAAACCCATGATGCCAAACATCTTAATAATACTTTATATAATATGGGAACAAAGATATAAAAATTGCACAGTTAAGAAGTTTGGTTATCAACCCTGTGGTCTGGGGTTCAAGTGTACCATGTGGCACCTTGGCCAGGCTGTCTTCTGCCATAACTTCAAGGTGACCAATACCTTATGAGTGGACTTTGGTGGACAGAAGTCATTGCCATTACTGCTTATCATCATCATCATCGTAATCATTTTAATGTCCGTTGTCCACGCTGGTATGGGTTGGATGGTTTGACCAAGGCTGGTAAGCTGGAAGGCTGCACCAGACTCTAGTCTGATTTGGCATGGTTTTCTATGGTTGGATGCCCTTCCTAATGCCAACCACTCCAAGAGTGTAATGGGTGCTTTTACGTGCCACCGGCATGGGTGTGATGTGCATGACCCCGGTATCTGCCACAACAGCGATTTTGCTCAGCTTGTTTTCATCTCAAGCACGACATAATGCCAAAGGTCTCGGTCATTGCCTCCATGAGACCCAATGCTCGAAAGGAACTCAGCCACTTTGCCTCCATGAGGCCCAACGCACAGAAGGAACTCGGCCAATTTGCCTCTGTGCTTCTGTTGCTAATAAAATAGAAACATGAAAAATAAGACATGGCTGGAATTCCCTTAACTCATTAGCAATTAGATTACTCTGTCAAATGCAATATTTATTTATTCACATTGTTTTGAATCAACCGAGTGTTACCTCGCAGCTTTGGAATTTCAATGATGTGATTGTTTATTTTTAGACTGACATAGTAGGGTAGGTATGAGAAGCTGGATCTGTTCAGTTTTAACTTAAAACAGGTTGACTATTTTGGTCAGCTATGGCTGGTTTAAATGCTAAAAGGGTTAATAATAGATCTCTTTATTCAGTGACCACATGAAGTAGAACAACACAGACAACAACAGAAACAAAAACACAGACAACAACAGAAACAAAAACAACAAGCTAACAAAATCCCATTTTCATCACCATATTGAAAATTCCAAGTCTTTTACATAAACTCTAGCAAACATAATAAGAAGCTTAAAGAATTAAAAAAAAAAGTTTACTTAAGGTTTTAAAGGGATGGAGAGGGGTGAAGAGAAAAGGAGAGAAAGGGGAAAAGAAAGACAAGAAAACCTTAGTGTTATAGAATTTTGAATATGGAATTGGTAAAACTTTTCTCCTCCACCATACAACACACACACACAGACCTGTCTTCAGCTTTCTGTATATCTATCTATCTTTCTCCCCCACACAACATCTCTCTCCCTCTCTCTCTCTCTTTCCACTCAAGAAGGATGAAGAATTAATTTTCATAATAAGATTATTAATTTTATACATTTTAGATGATTTCCAGTTGAAGAAAGTAAAGCTGATTTTTAAAAACCAACGTAGCTTACACACACAAACACACACACACACGTATGCATGTGAGTGTATGCTCTATGTGTATATGTGCGTGTGTACATGTGTAAAAATGAACAAATGCATGTGAGACAGAATAAGTGTCTATGTATACAAGATGTGTGCATGCGTTTATGTATGTCATATGTGTGAGAAGATGTGCATGTGTATGTGTGTGTGTGTGGGATGTAAGTATAATGTGTTTTAGGGGGTCTATCATCATAATTGTTTAACGTCTGTTTTCCATGCTGGCATGGGTTGGATGGTTTCACTGAAGACTGGCAAGCCAGGAGGCTGCACCAGGCTCCAATCTGATTTGGCAAGGTTCCTACAGCTGGATGCCCTTCCTAACGCCAACCACTCCGAGAGTGTAATGGGTGCTTGTTACATGTCACCAGCACAGGAGCCAGTCAGTGGTTACTGTCATCAGCCACATCCAGATGGTACTTCTTATGTGTCACTGGCATGGGAGCCAGTCAGGCGGGCCTGGCATCAATCACGTTTGGATGTGTTTATGGTATTTTTAATAGATTGGATCCCATAATCTTTAGGGATTCTCTGAGACCAGGTTAGACTGATGCCATTAATGATCTAGCTTAACTGTTATAGGCAATGTTTAAATGAAGTTTTGCAAGTGTATATAAATGTGTGTGTGTTTAAGTATAGGTTTGTTCGATATTTAAACAGTGTGTGTAATAAGAGACAGGATGGTTATGGCCAGAGTGCCTATGATCATGGGATTGTTTGATCAAAGGTGACCAGGGGTTAAACAACATATTCTTGGAAGAACTAAAAAAAAAACATATATAAAAGAGGAAACCTCATTTTGAGACCTTGTAGTTTATAGAAGGGGTCATGCTAACCATACGGATAAGATGGTGCCATGACTGAAGTGAAGTCACTGGTGTCACTAATAGATGTCACTGTGCACTTCAGCTGCTTCGTCACTGATATCAGACAAGAGCAAGACTGATGACTTAGCATTAAGATATCAAATGAACTGGGAACTTATGAGTGGTCTGGTGTGTTGAGATAAAGTCTTATCATATGAGAATAACTTAGCCTAAAACTGGGTCACTAATAAACTCTGTTCTTGCACAACTTTCAGAGCTAATCACACAAGATTTTATTTATTTAAAAAAATATCTTTTCATTATTATTACCTCCGCCTTAGTGAAGGTATTGTTTTCAGTCTTATATACAATGATATATACAACACTACCAAACATCATACTAGACACTTCCTTCGAAAAAACACACCTCAAATTACTAACTGGTTAACTATCTCTAATGATACCAAGAAGACTATGTGGCATGCAAAACAGTTTGAAGATTCTGTAATTTCCAGAAGAATGTAACACAAGAATCTATTCTCTCACCCACTCAGTGTAATATCTATCTATACGTCCTTCCACAACTCCAGAAAACACACAGAGTTTTACATATGCAAATGGCATCACAGCAACATCCTCTCACCATTTTTCTAGACAGCTGTAAAACTACTCCAACCCTACATCAACCACTTAGAAACCTGGTTCCAAACAGACTAAAAGTAGCACCAACTGAATCCCCTTCCTTCTTAGTAGCAGACATCAAAGAACATGAAATACAGTTAACCACTGCACTCAACAACATAAACACACCACATACTGGGAAGAGAAAAAAATAATAATAGAAATTCCCAACAACATTTCTACAAGATTCACAGCAAACAAAAAAAATATAGTTAAAAAAAAATAATGAAAGATACAAAAACATTAGATGAGCACTCAAAGGTATCACATATGGCCAATGAAGAAACAACAATAGATTAGCATGGGCCTGGGTCTATAATCTCTCACAGTAAATTAGAGAATATGCAGAATGGCACACTTCAATTCAAGATAAGCTGCATAAGGACCACATCTACAACCACCTGTACATGTAGGAGCTAGTTTGTTGTCACAACAAACTGGAAGCGTTCACTGTCACTGCTACTAATAAATATAAGATTACTCCCTCAGCTAAAAGAAACGAAACAAAAAAACTAGCATTCTGTTGGTTGCAGTTGATCCAATCAACAAAACAGCCTGCTCATGAAATTAACATGCAAGTGGCTGAGCACTCCACAGATATGTGTACCCTTAACATAGTTCTTAGAGAGATTCAGTGTGACACAGAGTGTGACAAGGCTGGCCTTTTGAATTACAGGTACCGCTCATTTTTGCCAGCTGAGTGGACTGGAGTAAAGTGAAATAAAGTGTCTTGCTCAAGGAGACAATGTGTTGCTGGGAATTGAACTCACGACCTTACGATCATGAGCCAAATATCCTAATCATGAAGCCTCTTGCCCCTCTATACTCCAAGTCACATACAACAACTCAATCCTAACAAATACAGAGCATAAAAATAACAGTAGTATTAATAGTATTATTAATGGTAGTAAGTAAAGAGAGATCTGTCATGTTTCAACAGAGGTCACTTTTGCCAGACTCTACTGTGGATGCCAGCAGAACTTGCAGACATGACCATGTGATTGAGAAGGTTTCCTTCACAACCATGTGGGTCTGGATTCAACCTCACATAGCTGAACTTTAGGGACAGTGGCTTTCACCGTAACCTTGGGTTGCCCAAATCTCATGAGTGAAATTTGACAGATGGAAACTAGGCTGAAGCCTGTTATATATGACCAGCTTCCACACAGTTTCCTCTTATCAAATTTACTCACAAGGCATATACACACACATACATATATATGACGGGCTTCTTTCAGTTTCTGTCTACCAAATCCACTCACAAGGCTTTGGTCGGCCTGAGGCTATAGAAGACACTTGCCCAAGGTGCCATGCAGTGGGACTGAACCCAGAACCATGTGGTTTGTAAGCAAGCTACTTCCCACACAGCCACTCCTGCGCCTATGATGTTGACATTCTACTTCCAAAAATGTAGTCTGACCCATGTAAGCATGGACAGATGAATGTAAAAAATGACAACGATCAGTCGGGCACATCGCACACCACACATCTCACTGATATGATTTGGTGTGCTGCCATTGAAATGAGGACGTTCTTTGCTTTCTTTTCTTTTCTTTCTTTTTTTTGATATTGTTGAACTTGACATTTTAATATCAATACACAAGCATATCAGTAAAGTTTCTGTCAGTCCACAACCATTTTTGTATTTTTACCAGAATAAAAAAGGAAATTTAATACCGAACCACGTGGTATTGTGTGTATGTATATATATATATATATATATGCTTCTTTGTATATTTGTGTGTATGTATATATATATATATATATATATATGCCTCTTTGTATATGTATGTGTATATATACGCATACATACACACATGCTTCTTTGTATATTTAGAAGAAATCTTTTTTTTTTAAATGCACAGTTGAATTTCTTCTGTTAATTGATAGCTTGCAGACACTAGTATGCCTTCAGACTAATCATGCTGTCAGTTTCATTGAGAGCAATATATTTAAAAGATGCCTTTTGGCTTTTAAAACTGTACTAAATCACTTACAACTTTAAAAAGAAAAATAAGTTTTTAGATTCAGAAAAAAACAAAAAAAAAAAATGAGAAAATAGATATCTTTTTCTCTTTTTGAAGCATGAAATGCAAAATTAATTTTAAAACCACACCATTTCTGTCATAACTTATTAACTATTTCCCAACCATAGATTTATTTTCAGAGTATATCTCGCCAAATCTATATTATTTTCAAAAACTTAGAAGAAACGATATTTATTTTGCATCTGTAGGAAAAAATAAAGCAATACCTATAATTAGAGAAATGTTGCCATAGGGCATAATAATTAATTGTATATAATAATAGTGAGATATATATTGGCAGTGAGAATATGAAACAAGCAATTGGCTGGGGGTAGGTGGGTGAGGTAGGTCTGGATTAATGGTCACGAGTTCAAATCTTACAACATCCATAAAATAAAAATGAGCTGAGCAAGGCCACAGCCTTAGGGCTGAAACATGTAAAAGAGTTAGCATCAGCTTTCAGAGGATCATCAGGTATCAGGAGATGTTTACTCACATGACAATGAGTAACCCAATAGTTCTTGTCTTTGTTGCTATAGTAATGGTGATGGCAATGTTGTGTTGTTTAACCCTAGGTCAGTCCTTTTTGAGCAGACTTATGCTCAGAGGCATTTTAGATACAACTAATTTTCTCCCTACGTGTGGAAACCCAGGAGCACATTATCCAATGTGCCCTTTATCCAAGATAGTAGAGTTTAATTTGATGGAGATTTGACTGCTATTTCTGGAGAAAAAGCAACCACATAGAGAGTGACCCATTGTCATAGCAAAATGGTAAGGTGATAAAAGTTGCAGAGGGGAGATAATGACCATAATGATGTTGCAGGGTTGTGGAAGCACCATCTTAAAACCTGAGCACATTGGACAGTTACCTAGAGGCCCCACATATCTAGGTGTTCCAACAGTAAACCACATACATTTTGATTGTGTATATAGGGACCCTAGCTTTCCTGAGGGCCTTATAACACAATAAAACTGAACCAAAGGTTGTAAGGTTACAAAGCAAGCTTCTTAACCACACAGCCAAGCCTGCATCTTATATTAATAATAATTCATAACCTTTTAAAATATTGACTTAAATTAAAATATCATCGTTTTTGGTGCAGCTTTTACTGAATTGAAGAAGAAAAATCAAAGAGTACAAAGTTATTACTTTCGAAGAACAAAAGAGACCAAAATACACAAAATGGCCAAAAGTTGTTTTGCTCATCATCTTAAATTAAAGACAAAATTTCATTTTTTTTTTACAGAGTTTGTCAACAAAAGTAATATATTACAAGATTACAATCTAAACAGTGTACATATACGCACTCTCATTATATGTACACATATGGTACAATCACGACTCTGTGTGAGTGTGTGTGTGTGGTATGGTACAAGCACAGGAGTGTGGTACAGTGCAGCGAGAGCTCTATGGTTAAGTTGTGGGTTTAATTGCATTTTGTCCGGGTGTCATCATCATCCTCATCATCATCATCATCATTTAACGTCCGCTTTCCATGCTAGCATGGGTTGGACGATTTGACTGGGGACTGGTGAATCAGATGGTTACACCAGACTCCGATCTGATCTGGCAGAGTTTCTACGGCTGGATGCCCTTCCTAACGCCAACCACTCCGAGAGTGTAGTGGGTGCTTTTTGCGTGCCACCGGTACGAGGGCCAGTCTGGCGGTACTGGCAACGGCCATGCTCAAATGATGTTTTTTTACATGCTACCTGCACAAGAGTCAGTCCAATGTTTTGTTCACATGCCACCAGCACAGTTGACCAATGCTTAATGAGTAGAACTTGGTAGATGGTAACTGTGTAAGAGTCAATGATACTATTGCTTAACAAATGAGAGATAAAAAATATATAAACCTTGATCCTTTACTTGTTTCTTTGACTGCAGCCATGCTGGAGCATCACCTTTAATTGAACAAATCGACCTCTTTTCCAATTCTATATCTTTCTTATAGATCAAAGTATTCTGCTTTTGATACTGTTGGGAAATGTATGAACATCACAACTTTCTCTCCCCATTGCTCTCTTTGAAAATAGGCTATACATGTCAAAACAAAGGAATCTATCACAAATAATGCACATATGCAAACACACATACATGCATACATACAAACACACACCTAAGTGCACCATGTGAATGTATATAACTTGGACACGTTATATAATTGTGAGGAAGGTAGAGAGGGTGATAAGGGAGTTTGTTGAAGTAAATGATCTATATTAAATAAAGTGAACTTCAACCTATAAAATATGGATTTTGTCAATACTTCTGCTGGTTCTTAATGTGAAGATAGTATCATTGAACTAGAGATTAACAAAACAAATAAGCAATGCAACAGACTGTGTTGCAGGCTGCAGCCAAAGCGTTAAGTTTATTAGTTTTACTAGAAGGACTTCTGCCCTTTATCGAACTCAACTTAACCCCATCCGAGGATCAAAGGCAGGTTATCCTTAAGACAAACAGACCTCTGCACACAAGGACATAAATTATAGTTGCTCAGAAGACAAACAGAGCTTGTAACACAAGGGCATAAGCTGCAGTTGCTCAGTTCCTGTTGAACTGAAGAGAAAAAAAAAAAAGCTAGAGAAAGAGAGAGTAAATGTGTTTAGTTTAAAGGTTTCTATAGTAATCTTCAAAAAAGTAATTTATTATAGTTTCATCAGTGCACTACATCTAATCTGCCAAACTGCCACAGATATATACATCTGTAAAAGCTACAAGTTTTCTTTCATTCTCTCTCTGTTTATTTTCTGTTATTCCTTTCTGTTGAAGAGCGTAGGCTCGAAACGTAAAAGAGTTTTTCATTTTCCTGAGTGTCAAACTAATACACTTGCTTGTTGTTCATATACCTGTCATCATCTTTTTGTTTTTCTATAATTTTCAAGGGTATGGTGAATATATTGTCATCTAAATTACGCAAAAGTGAAAATAACACTGACATCTCATTTTAACAGATATATTTACTAAAAATTACATAGAAATATCTTGAAATACTAAAGAGTAAATATATTCAATTAAATCGCCATTGGCTTCAACCATGGCCTCCAGGCGACTTCAGAATCTCCTGCAAGTCTGGGGAGTTAGGTGGCCAGATGTGTGCATACATATATATATAGCAGACTGTATGACGCATGCGTACGAACAACCATGCTACATGGCAGTGAAACATGGGCTGTAACTGCTGAGGACATACGTAAGCTCGCAAGGAATGAAGCCAGTATGCTCCGTTGGATGTGTAATGTCAATGTGAATACCCGTCAGAGTGTAAGTATCTTGAGAGAAAAGCTGAACATTAGAAGCATCAGTTGTGGCGTGCAAGAGAGACGATTGCGCTGGTATGGACATGTGGTGAGAATGGAGGAGGATAGCTGCGTGAAAAAGTGCCACACCCTAACAGTTGAGGGAACCCGTGGAAGAGGTAGGCCCAGGAAGACCTGGGCTGAGGTGGTGAGGCAAGACCTTCGTACATTGGGCCTCACCGAGGCGATGACTACGGACCGAGACCTTTGGAAATGGGCTGTGCGTGAGAAGACCCGGCAAGCCAAGTAAGATCGTTGCCAGTGCCCCTGGACTGGTTCTTGTGCGGGTGGCACATGAGATGCACCATTTTGAGCGTGGCCGTTGCCAGTACCGCCTGACTGGCTCCTGTAGGATTTTCGAGCGAGATCGTTGCCAGTGCCCCTGGACTGGCTTGTGCGGGTGGCACATAAAAGACACCATTTCGAGCGTGGCCGTTTTCGTGCGGGTGACACGTAAAAGCACCCACTACACTCTCTGAGTGGTTGGCGTTAGGAAGGGCATCCAGCTGTAGAAACTCTGCCAAATCAGACTGGAGCCTGGTGTTGCCATCCGGTTTCACCAGTCCTCAGTCAAATCGTCCAACCCATGCTAGCATGGAAAGCGGACGTTAAACGATGATGATGATGATGATGATGATAGCTAAATACAGGATTCAGAACCATTTTTTCTCCTTGTTGAAACAAGATGTCTGATTAGATCAGTTATTACCCTGCATGAAATTGCTCTTAGTTCTATGATACAAATTCCATTTTAAAATGATCTAAATTAAAATTTTCATCAAAATTTCATCTTGATTAATATTCGAAGCAATCTTAATGACAAAGATATTTCAATAAATTCCTCAGTTTTCAAATATTTTTTCTTCTTTTTTGCTTTCTTTTTTCTAGAGTGAATAGCAAATAGGATAGAGCTGTCCAAGGTGCACAGTACCTTTAAAGAAGTTGAGACAGCCATGGTTGGAATGTCTGAAGCTAAACAACAATGATAACACAGAAAGAATTGCAATGTTTACAAAGAATTTAAAGATCAGGTTTGGGGTGGAAAAATTAGATTAGAAATAGGCTGAGCTCTCTTACTGCCATTGTGTGTGTGTGTGTGTGTGTGTGTGTGTGTGTGTGTGTGTATAAACAGCAGCTGTCTGGTCACAAATTCTAGATATTTTACGAACATGATGATAATGATGATGATGATGGAGAGATTGTGTCTATAGTAAATAGTTCTGGAGAATTGTTGAAAAGTTGAATGTTTCGTTTAAATCTTATGGCTTAAGGCTGGCATGTGTTTTTGTTACTGATATATACACATTTGTGCAGGGATAATCAAAATGTACTGCTGCCAATGTGGCCCTTAAGTTCTGCTCAGCCATCAATTATAACAGTGCAAGAGTCTAAACACAATTCCTGTTTATAGTAACAAAAACTACTAATTACTTTCAGAGTCTTGGCAATTTCTCTCTTTAAGGGGAAAAATTGCCAAGAAAGGAGAACAAAATGAATTAATAAGTAAATAAAAGGTCTAGGATCAGAGTTCTTGGAATAAATTTACCATCCTCAGATAACTTTTATCTTTGACTTGTTTTAGTTATCATACTGTGGCCATGCTGGGGCACTACCTTGAATGATTTTAGTTAAACCAATTGACCCCCAGTGCTCAATTTATCTTATTAAGCCTGGTACTTCTTCTATCAGTCCCTTTTTGCTGAACTACTAAGTTATGAAGATGCTCCACTTTTTTTTTTTCAACGATTCATTCACTGTTCACTTCCTGTGCATATTCTATGTACTTTTGACTACTTTTTCTGATGAGCTGTACTGCACCCGAGCACTGTATTACAATAATTTCATCATTATTATTATATGATGAGCTTCTATCAGTTTCCATCTGCTGAATCTACTCATAAGGCTTTGGTTGGCTTGAGGCTATACCAGAACCATGTGCTTGGGAAGCAGACTTCTTACCACAAAACCATGCCTGCACCTATGGAAAGAGACCAAACTTCTAAACTAGAATCATTGAGTATAAATATGAATATATAGGCCCAAGTGTGGCTGTGTGATAAGAAGCTTGCTTCCCAACCACATGGTTCTGGGTTCAGTCCCACTGTGTGGCACATTGGGCAATTATCTTCTATTATAGCCTTGGACCGACCCAAAGCTTTGTGAGTGGATTTGGTAGACGGAAACTGAAAGAAGCCCATCATGTGTATATGTGTGTGTGTGTGTTATGTCTTTGTGTCTGTGTCTGTCCCCCCATCATCGCTTGACAACCGATGTTGGAGTGTTTATGTCCCCAAAACTTAGCGGTTCGGCAAAGTAGAATAACTACTAGGCTTACAAAGAATAAGTCCTGGGGTTGATTTCTTCAACTAAAGGCAGAGCTCCAGCATGGCCGCAGTCAAATGACTGAAACATGTAAAAGAGTAAAGTGTATCTGTACTTTATTTGTAATTCTTTTTCTCTTATCAGATGATACGAGAAAATAATCTCTCCCTGTCACACGTCCCCCTGTTGTTTCTCTTATATACTATTTTACAATAATGTTAGAAAATAGCTACCCCCTCTCACACGTCCCCCCCACCCCCTGTTTATTTCTCCCAAATACAATGAGGCTAGAAAATAGCCCCCTCATGTGTCCCTCCCCACTTCTGATTCTCCCATATACTATTTCACAGATGAAATCAGAGAGCCAGAAAGTATCTTCATTTCTTCAAAAGAATGTTTGATTATTTAAAGATAATTTAAGCAAGATAAAATTATTAATTAATAAGTTAACTTGCTGAAAGAATCCATTGTACTTATCTGATATCAGTGACACCAGACAAATTACCACCATTTGCAAATGTGTGCACGTGCTCACACACACACGTTTACAAACACACACAGACAGACATATACACACACAACCATTTATGTGCTTATACAATACACTGTTTTATGATCACATGTTAGAATACTACCATTTATGTATACCCACATATATACACTCACTCATACAACCTGCTACCATGTACAAATATATATCCATACATATATATACACATAGATATATATACACATATATATATATACATATAAATATATATACATATAAATATATACACATATAAATATATATACATATATATATATATATATATATATATATATATATATATATATATACATATATATATATATACATATATATATATATACATATATATATATATACATATATATATATATACATATATATATATATACATATATATATATATACATATATATATATATACATATATATATATATACATATATATATATATACATATATATATATATATATACATATATATATATATATATATATATATATATACATATATATATATATACATATATATATATATATATATATATATATATATATATATACATATATATATATATATATATATATATATATATATATATATACATATATATATATATATATATATATATATATATATACTCATGTCAACATATTATATATTAGCACCGATTTCACATACACCCATGTTTTATATATACATGCTATCATTTGTGACGTATATGTTTAAACACAAAAACACCCTTGTGCTACACACTAATACATACACATAGAGAAATGTTATTTCTTTACGCATCTATATTTCCAACAAACACACATACACAAGCACACACATGTATACACACACTCTCTCTCTCTTTTTTTCTCTAGCTCTAACAGCCAATAGTGTTTTCAATTAGAATTCTGCAGCAGTCGTAAATGGTTCCTTTGTAACAGAGGGATTGCTTTTTTTTTTTTTTTTTTTTAAAGAATTGGTTAAGACAGCTGATAAGTAAACCATTCCAGCCTCCAAACACATTGGTTTCACTGTAAGGAATGTAACAGACACAGTGATCTGATTATTATGATATGGCACTCAATTGAATGTTTGCGTCACTAGTAGCAGCTCTGCTTGTTCAACATTTCAAACAAGTAATGCTAATGCTTGGTCTTGTAACAGTAGATGATATAACACACACACACACACACACACACACACACACAGTGCCTTTCGACACAGCCAAATGCTTAGTATTACCAATGTACAAAACAATTGTTCAA
The DNA here is from genome assembly GCF_046866305.1 of Octopus bimaculoides. Classification (NCBI taxonomy): domain Eukaryota; kingdom Metazoa; phylum Mollusca; class Cephalopoda; order Octopoda; family Octopodidae; genus Octopus; species Octopus bimaculoides. Next base: position 11,231,505 of record NC_142931.1, on the reverse strand, counting down.
TCCTTCTTTTTCAGAACAACATCCCGTATTTAATTTTTCAACTAGTGAAACCCCAACAATTCAAACTGATCATTAACCCCGTTAACATCATTTAGTTAATTTGACCCTCTCTTCTATCAGTTCCTGGCCACCAAAAAGACAAAAAGAAAAAAAAAATCCTAGGATATTATGCAAACAACTAATTCTCTTATCTTTTATTCATTAGGTCTGAGAAGGTTTGGTAACATTAGCAGTCTTCCCAGAGGTAAAAAATGAGTTTGTGAAGGACCCACACCCTACCTAGAGAAAAAAAAATATTACAGAAGCATTGCTGACAATTCAGAACCAACAAGACTTGGGAGAGGAGAGAAGGAGTGAAAACCAGAATTGAGATGATCACATCATCACCATTTAAAGTTCATTTTATATACTGACATGGGGTTGGATGGTTCAATAGGAGTTGTGGAGCAAGAAGACTGCCAAGCCCCACTCTCTGCCTTTGATATGTTTTCTAGTTAGATGGCCTTCCTCGTACCAACCATTTTACAGAGTGTACTGGGTTCTTTATATATATATATATATATATATATATATATATATATATATATATATATATATATATCATCATCATCATCATCATTAAGCGTCTGTTTTCCAATGCTGGCAAGGGTTAGATGGTTTGACAGGGACTGGTAAACCAGAGAGCTATATCAGGCTCCAGTCTGGTTTGGTTTGGTTTCTACAGTTGGATGCCCTTCCTAATGTCAATCATTCCAAGAGTGTAGTGGGTGCCTTTTACATGTCGCTGGCACAGGCCACAACTATGATTTCACTTGGCTTACCATATCTTCTCAAGCACAGCAAATGGCCAAAGGTCTCAATCGCTTGTCATCACCTCTGTAAGACTCAACATTCACCATATCTTCCTGGGTCTACCCCTTCCACAGGTTCCCTCCACAGTTAGAGATCGGCACTTCTTTACACAGTTGTCTTCATCCATACACATCACATGACCATGCCAGTGCAGTCTTTTTTTTTGCACACCACATCTGATGCCGCTTATGCCCAATTTTTCTCTCAAGACCTTTACACTCTGTCGTACATACACACTGACACTACATCCAGCACACAGGTATCATACAATCTGCCTTTCACTCTGAAGGAGGGGCCCTTTGTTACCAACAAAGGTAGAAGCTCTCTGAACTTTGCCCAGCCTATTCTTATTCCAGCAGCTTCACTCTCAGAGCATCCACCTCCACCACTGACATGTTACCTAGACAACAGAAGCTATCCACTACTTCTAAGAATGCCCCCCCCCCCCAGCATTTGATGAAGTCTTTTTCTGTATATTTCTAGTGTTTATTATACCTGTACACCTGCCACACACTATGACTACTTTCTCTGTTAACCTTCCTCTGATATTGCTGCATCTCTTATATGTTCATACACCTAATAGAGTTTCTACCTATGCCTTTTTTACATATCAAGCAGAGCCATGTCCCTGAAGGAATTTGTGATTTGTCTGTTTCCCTACTTAATAAGACTTTGGTCTTTACTAAATTAAGTCTAAGGCCCTTTAACTCCAGACCTTGCTTACACACACACACACAGAGGATGGGATTCTTTCAGTTTCCATTGACAAAATCTACTCATAAGGCTTTGATTGGCCCAAAGCTATAATAGAAGATATGTGCCCAAGGTGCCATGCAGTGGGACTGAACCTGAAACGATGTGGTTGGGAAGCAAGCTCCTCATCACAGTCATGCCTAATAGACAAGAATGTTTTACCTGTAATTAAAAAAGAAAAAAGAAAACAAAAGGTTTCTAGTGCTAATGCAGTCTGGTACTGTGTACACACCCAGGAATGAAACACCTGATGATGAACAGAGATCAAAGCAACTGGAATGTAAGGTAGATGTAAATATTGGAAACAATTATCTCCAAAGACAAGTTTAATAGCCTGAAAAATGATGGCACTTTCTCTTCGTCTGAACTCATAACAGGAGGTTGACTGACATGGCACGAACCTACATTCACACATGTGAAAATATGTTTAAACACGTCTATTATTTCAATGAAATTGTTAAAGGTGAGGTCATGTGAAACAAGTATCTGTCTATGCTGTTTAGTTTCTCCCCCACCTCTTCTCATGAGAATATTGATGATACAAGTGAAATGATATCCTCCACATCAGGGAATCGAAATCCAGTCACCAGACTTCTTCAACAATGAGCTCTGACTTCTACTCATGCAGAATATTCTTGTATGCAAATATGACATATTTCATCACATGTTTTGTTATTTTTCGTTTTTATTGTTATTTTATCTGCTGTGACTATTTCTTTTTTTTTACTTTGTCTTTTGTTGTTGATGGGAATTTCTTGTGTGTTCTCTATTGGGGTCATATATTCTCTCTATTGAATCAATATAACCAACTCACTTATCCAAAAACAATTTCTACAATAACAACAACAATATCGGCCACTACACATTCTTCCTTTGAGTTGTAAATCACTCTTCCTGTGGGAACAACTGAAGAAATTGAAGCAAATCTATAGCATATTTTTCTTTTTTCTTTTTTACTTATAATTCATTCTCTCTCTTTCTTTCTCTCTCAGAGAAATACAAAGACAGAAAGAGAGAAAAATAAGAGAAAAAGAGAGACAGAGCATTGATGTTCTTGGATAGATATTGGGTTACAAGCAGTTGATGCCAAATCCTTGTTGTCCTAAATACCACATGTCATGCAGAAGGGTACAGAGTTCTTTAAGAGACAATATAAAATAATAGGAAAACAAAAAAATAAATAAATAGTCTCTCTTTGCTTTGTATCTTTTCTACCTTTCCTCCTCCTCCCCCTCCCCTCTGTTGAGTGGACTTTTATGAGCTTGACTTCTGTAATGAAAATATTACCTCCAGTAAACACACAGTGGGTGTGTCTGTTAAAAGTGACCTCCCTGCTGTAAACATTACAAACATGTGTAGATATATGAGACACTCCAGCTATGACCAACCCATTTTATTTTCAGTGTATCTAGGCTTGTACTTCTCAATCTTTTCCAGTTTATTGTTATTATTATTTGGAATCATGGAGGCGCAATGGCCCAGTGGTTAGGGCAGCGGACTCGTGGTCATAGGATTGCGGTTTCGATTCCCAGACCGGGCTTTGTGAGTGTTTATTGAGCGAAAACACCTAAAGCTCCACGAGGCTCCGGTAGGGGTTGGTGGTGAACCCTGCTGTACTCTTTCACCACAACTTTCTCTCACTCTTACTTCCTGTTTCTGTTGTGCCTGTAATTCAAAGGGTCAACCTTGTCACACTGTGTCATGCTGAATATCCCCGAGAACTACAATAAGGGTATACGTGTCTGTGGAGTGCTCGGCCACTTGCACGTTAATTTCATGAGCTGGCTGTTCCATTGATCGGATCAACTGGAACCCTTGACGTCGTAAGCGACGGAGTGCCAACACACAACAATCTAGGACTACATTATCCAATTTGTCCCTCCTCTGGTTAAGTTGGTGGGGTTTGAGTTTGAGGTTGGTTTGGCTGCTGTTTTTTGCAGGCTGAGCCACCAAGTGGAGGTTCTTTTGTGATGTATTTAGCCATCATCAAAACAGGCACCAACAAAGAACCTGAATATCGCTAAATATTAGATAATGCTTATCCATGAAGAGCTTTGCCCTGTCAACCTTCTCCACCCTAACATTTTATCCCTTAACGCCCAAAAAGCACTTATGCTGGGGTCACATGAAACGCTTTGGTACTGGTGCCACATATTAAAAGCACTGGTGCTGGTGCCATGTAAAATGCACTGGTAATGGTGCAACATAAAAAGCACTGGCGCTGGGGCCACATAAAATGCTTTGGTACTGGTGCCACATATAAAGCACTGGTGATGGTTGAATGTAAAAAATACTCTGCAAAGAGGTTGGTGTTAGGTAGGGCATCGTGCTGTACAAACCAAGTCAAAACAGACTATGGAACCTAGCCAAGCATGTATGATCATTGAAAGAAAGCACATGGAATATAACATAAAGTAGAGGATATTAGAATAATACAAAGCTTACTTCAATAGTAGCAAGAAAAGCAGAATATACCTAGCAAAGACATCAATCTGAAAAGCAGAAGCAAAATTTTTAACCCTTGCCCACATGAAAAGAAGTACATTCTTTCATACCTTTGTGTCCTATTGTGATTATAACACCCAGTTCCCCGACTTTGGGTCTTCCACCACCAATATCTGGGAATCAGGCAAAGAATTTGACCAAAACATACACAAATGTACTCACAGACACATACACGCCCTAACCTGGGTGGATATTGACTCAATAGACCCTTTTTCTACTCTCAGTATAAATCCCCACATACAGTACCCCTTTGCACACTCCATACTTATAAAAATAGTCCAAAGAATTTAACTAAAACATTGGCGTTAGGAAGGGCATCCAGCTGTAGAAACTTTGCCAGATCAGATTGGAGCCTGGTGCAGCCTTCTGGCTCGCCAGTTCTCAGTCAAACCATCCAACCCATGCCAGCATGGAAAACGGACGTTAAACGATGATGATGATGACGATGATACAAATGAACACGTAAGTACTTATGTTAGTTTTGGGCATCTACCCACCAAATGCCCCCTGAAAACACTAGATATAGTACCACTGCACACATTCTAACCCAGAAGACACCCAGGCCAGATTCCTAGTGCCCCCACCTCAACTAGCCATCACAAACATACACCTCTTTCTGAAGCAAATTCGAAACGACTGCATTTCACAAATAAAACTTAACCTAACAAACCCATTATTTTGTTGACTTTACATGAATCGCCACAACTCCCCCCCCCCCCCAGGAGGGCAATACCATCCACTTTGGGATCTACTGATCTAACCCTACAAGAACATCAGGCCTAAAACATACACACATTCCCCATGCACACTTTTCCAGAAAACTCTCGTCGCTCTGCAACATCTTCAGAGGAGGTTTTTGGTGCCAAGAGAAACAACTCTTAACTTAATCTTTGCTTGGTTCATTTCGTTGTCTTTTTCACAGCAAACCAGTGTCTTTTCACCTCCAATAACAGAAAGCAGTCGCTATATTTTCTTCCATAACTGCCATCTCTTGAGGAACACAGGGTTACATAATTGACCTGTTACCTAACATCCCACTGCACTCTTAGTCTGAACCTGATTAGTAATATCAGCTGTAATGGATATATATCATACTGTACATTTTGATATCTGTTTGTCTCTTTCTATATATATATATTATTTGAAAAATATAGTATCAAATATCCATCACAGCTGGTCTAACCCAGGGGTTTCACTTCACGCAAAAAATACAATGGAGTGTTAGGTAACAATCCAATTATATAAATACGCTCATATAGCCGTGTGCCTTTGTTCCCTCCATTGCTTGACAACAGGTGTTTATTTATGTCTAAAAGAGACAGACTAAGTACCCGATTTGAAAATAAGTACAGGGGTCAGTATGTTTTACTAAAACCCATTCAAGACTGTTTCCCAGAATGGCTGCAGTCCAATGACTGAAACAAGTAAAGAAATAGATACACACTTACACACTTACACAGGCGGCGAACTGGCAGAAACGTTAGCACGCCGGGCGAAATGTTTAGCGGTATTTCGTCTGCCGCTACGTTCTGAGTTCAAATTCCGCCGAGGTCGACTTTGCCTTTCATCCTTTCGGGGTCGATCAAATAAGTACCAGTTACGCACTGGGGTCGGTATAATCGACTTAATCCGTTTGTCTGTCCTTGTTTGTCCCCTCTGTGTGTAGCCCCTTGTGGGTAGTAAAGAAATAACACACTTACACACGCATATATGCAGAAACATGATGAGGAGTCGTTAATCATTGCAATGCAATTGTAATTAATAACAATGATGATGATTACTATTATGGAGGCAGCAAAATTGGTCTCATGGATTAGAAGAAAATTTTCTGCCCACGTCAAATTAATTGAGAAATTTTGGATGGGGTAGAGAAAAGAAGACATAACATTTCAAAGAATTAGACAATAATTTCTGGCCAGCATTAAATGAAGCAATAACGAAGGTACAATTAGACAGGGAAAGTTAATTCAGAATGACATTTTAAAGATTGCACATTCTGACTTGAGATACAGAGAAGCTGGATGTCACTGGGTTTCTTTTTGCCATTTATTGATGTGTGTGTGAGAGAGTAAGAAAGAGAAAGGTGGAGAGAGAGAGAGAGAGAGAGAGAGAGAGAGAGAGAGAGAGAGAGAGAGAGAGAGAGCGAGAGATAGAGATAGAGAGAGAGCGAGAGAGAGAGGCAGATAGAAAGAAAGGGACAGATAGAGAGGGAGTAGACAGAGAGGAGGTGGAGGGACAAAGATAGAAAGAGGGGTGGAAAGAGACATAGAGAGAGAGGGAGGGGAAGAAAGAGAAAGAAATAGTGAGAGAGGTGTAGAGAGAGGGAGAGAGAAAGAGGTAGGTAAAAAGGGACAGAAAGAGGGAGGGAGAGAGAGAGAGGAGTAGGTAGAGAAACAAAGACAGAAAGAGGGGTGGAGAGAGCGACATAGTGAGGTGAGGGTAGAGCAAAAGAGAAACAAACAGAGGGAGAGAAGTAGCAAAAAAGAGAAAAAAGGTGTAGAGAAAGATAGGCAGATGGAAAGGGAGAGAAAAAGAGGCAGTGAGAAACATAGAAAGGGACATATAAATAGAGAGTGAGAGAGAGGGTAGAGAGTGAGAGGTAGAAAGAGATAGAGAGACAGATAAATGGATGGAGAGAGAGAGGGAGAGAGAGATTTCGCTGACAGGAAGTTTAATAAGTGTTAAGTAAATAAAGCAGAATAGTAGAATAGCAGAATTGTGAATGGTGTGTTTGTTATTGACGATGTATTTATATCATCAATAATTTCAACATCAATGTAGACGGCAGCTATTTCTGAAAGGATGCAGGAACAAACAGTTGCTGCCTCTTCTCAGGATGAAAACAAACCCTTTTCTTTTAAGAGTTTAAAGAGTAGTTATCAAGCTTGGATCGAGATTACTTACACTTCCAATATCTAATTTTGCACACACACACACACACACACACACAAATATACACATGCACACACACACACACAAATGTGCACTCATACACTCGCAAATACATACTTGCATACACAGACAAATACACATGCTTACACATACATACATACACATAAATATACACATGAACACACACAAATACTCACACACACAATGTACATTCATACACTCGCAAATACACACTTGCATATACATACAAATACACATGCTTACATACACACACATACATACACACACACACAAATATACACATGAACACACACAATGTGCATTCATACACTCACAAATACACACTTGCATACACAGACAAATACACATGCTTACACATACATACATACACACACAAATACACACATGAACACACACACACACACACACAAAGAAACATGCACTCTCACAAACACAAAAAGCACGGGTGTGCGCATGTGTACAAACACACACACAAACAAACCACAAACCAACACAACACTGGTGCACATTTACGAAGTATTTGGTAGATTTGTGAACCTTTTGATAAGAATGTTTAGCTTTCAACAGATCAAATCATGTAGAATAAAATAAAGATAATACAATCATTGTTTTAAGTTATTTATTACACTTTGTCTACCACCTTCTTCCCCCCATCTCTTCTCTCCTCTCTCTCTTCCTCCCCCCCCCCCAGACATACGCTTCACTAGTCATCATTCTTCAAGCAACTTCATTTCTTCCCATGATTTTCACTTCACTTCTCTGAATGAACATTTTCTCAAATTGCCAAATCTCATCTCAAAAGTTTCTGCAACAAAAGTTTCCATTCCTACCATGTTCTTCCACCCTGACAACTACATACCCTCCACCGCCCCCTCCTCTTTTCTGGTTTTGGTTCATTATTCTTTCTTCCATGTGGTGTCTCAATGCAATGGCGGTAACCCGCCGAGTTGAGACAAGACACTCAGAAATGAAAATTGATATGGAATGGAAAACATTATTATTATTATTATTGAGAGAGAGGGGACCCTTATATTTTGTGCTTGAATAAACAGCAGAATTATTCCATTACATTGGCCAAATGTATCACAGAGTTTAGAGATAGAAATAAAAAACCATCTAATCACAAATCCTTCAGTTAAGCATAAACAAGAAATTAGATTTCCTGATGCAATCAGATCTATTAAGAAGAGTGTTTATGTATGCAAGAGAGATTGTGTTAGGTGTGAATACCCCAATGATCTTATTTTTAGCTTGAAGATACAATGAGATGTAGAGCCACAGGTGTACTTGATGGGTAGCTCTGCCTGATCAGACATACAGAATCCATAAAGGCCAGCTAAATAACTAAATATATGTACCTCATAGATTTATTGCTCCAGTATGTCTAAGTTCTTCACTTAGCAGAGGACCCAATTGTGTACAGTGGCAGGCAGTGGTTAGTCAAGCACTAGGATAGTGTTGCAGTCTAGTAACTTACTGTTTTCATAGTTGAAGTCTATTTCTGTCTGCTTGTTATGTAATTTAGTTGCAAGTCTGTTCTGATCCAACACACCGATGATGATGCCAGCTTCTGTCTTGAATTCTATTATCCAAAGCATCCTTTCTATTCTCTGTGGTTGTGTGGTCAGAAATTTGCTTCTTAACCACATGGTTCTGGGTTCAGTCCCACTGCATGGCACCTTGGGTAAATGTCTTCTACTACAGCCCTGGACCAATCAAAGCCTTGTGAATGAATTTCGTAGATGGAAACAAAAGAAGCCTCTTGTATGTATATATGTCTTTGTATCTGTCCTTGTCATCCCAGCCACACCCAATACTGCTTGACAACTGGTGTTGGTGTGTTTACATCCCCATAACTTAGCAGTTTGACAAAAGACACTGACAGAATAAGTACTGGGATCAATTCATTTGATCAAAACTTCCTCGAGGTGGTGCTCTAGCATGGCCATAGTCAAATGACTTAAACAAGATAAAAACTGATAGGAATGTTATTAAAGGGAGATTTGGCTGCTATTTTTAGCAAGCCTAGCAGCCATGTAGCGGCTCCTTTATTAGTTTGTTTTTCTGCTTTTAGATTCTGGTGCTGGCCGCAGTAAAAGTGGGGGAGATAGACTTGGTCAGAGGACAACAGTTGCTATTCTTCTGCAGTTACACCATCAGAGTCTGGGGCTAATGTGGCTATTTTTGTTGGAGCAGAATGTGAGAATTACTGTTCTTAGAATGCTGTTGTTGTTGCTTAGCCCATGGTAGACTATGATCAAACAGACCTATGATCAAAGGTGTTGCAGGTATGAAAACCTTTGCTTTTGGTATATCTAGGACTATATTGTCCAATGTGTCCTTCTTTCTTTAAAGATGGCAATGTGTGATATAATAGAAATTGGTACTATTTCTAGCAGCAGAGAGTTGAGAAAACAGATGGGCTAATGTGTGTGTGTGTGTGTGTGTGTGTGTGTGTGCGCTTTGTATAGAATGTAGAGATGTGTGTCAGTGAGGTAGATAAGTGCATAGGTCAGGTGGGAAGGCATGTGCAACTAAGGTGAAGTGATGTGAGTACTCTCCTGGATAAGTAACAATACTGGAAGATAAGGGTTTTAGTATAATACACTTATCAGAGAGGAGGGATAAATGGTCAGACAATATAGAATAGCTGCAGGGAATGGTAAATAATACTGTTTATTGTTATTGGTTGATAATAAGAGATACCATAATCTCTAAAAGTGTCCCACAAATAGGATTAGCAACTAAGGACAGTTGTACAAGACTCGAGTAAAAACCATTTTCAAAGATGACAGTAATACCGGAATTGTAGCAGGTGGTTTTTGCCAGAAGTATCGAGTTGGAATGTAGTAGCAGAAATAGAACATTTGACATATTCTTGAGATTCTGTAATACAATATAATTTCAATATATGAAGCACAGATCTTTAAGAAAGACAATAAATCTTCTGAGCCCAACTGTCTTCAAGAAAGAACATATCTTATGATGTAGTCGGAGGAGCAACAAGCCTGGAAAAGACAGGATGGTCATGGATGGAATACCTTTCATTATGCTGGTTCATTCAATCAAGGCTGGACCAGAGTTAAACAGCAACAACATCAACAAACACAGATATGTGAAGTTGCAATAAAATTACAAGACATTAGAAAACAATTTGGTAAAACTTGATGGTAAATCCAGCAATGGAAGACAAAAGAAAGGCAGCGGCAGTAATGCTGTCACTGCTATCTTCATCATCCCTGGACATTACTGTCTCAAGTCCCAGAGGGACTGGTTACCTAGTTTCTCTGGTGCATAAGTGTCCAAGATCACAACATTCTTCCTGAACAGGACGTCAGTGCATCGCAGGTTTACTCCTCGTTTACAGCTGAATGGACTGATGCAATGTGAAATGAAGCATTTTGCTAAAGAACACAACACACTGCTTGCTCCGGGAATCAAACTACAATCTTGCGGTTATGAGTGCAACATCCTAACCACTAAGCCATGCACTTTCACAAACAAGTGACAAAGGTCATGAAATCAGTAAAAGTGGCAGAACGATTAGGGAACGTTGTTAAAATGATGAAAGCATTAGGGTGGACTGGTGTATCGTCAGTCATATAGTTAATCAATCAAATTGTGCAAGAATGTGTTAACGGTGATAAGAGTCTTAAAGGCGGCAGCAGCAGTAGCAGTGCCATTCTCAGCTAATATAAAAGAATGAGTAAATTAGCAGAAAGAAAAATTAGAGAGAGAAGTTAAAGGGCCAAATAATATGTTTGGTGGGTGGAGGGTCTTAGCTTTGCTGGCAGAAGTTAAGAGTTGACATGGATACAATGAAGTTAGGGTTTATTCCAGGACATAAAACTGAAGATAACATATTCCAAATGAAATAACTGAATGAAAAGGGTTTGACAGAAAACAAAAGGAAGATTCTGGCTTGAATTGAAACAAGGACATGAAGAGAATGGTTTGTAATGACTGGGTAATGTAATGTGCTGCATGGTGGCTATGAATAGACGATATGGAAACAATATGGCAAATTATGATTAAAACCTCTTTAACCTACATCAGCATAGAATGCAATGTTGAATAATAATTTATAGTGAGTGTGTATATGAAGAGAGAGAGAGAGGGAGGGAGAAAAAGTGTGTGTGTGTGTGTGTGTGTGTGTGTGTGTGTGTGTGTGTGTGTGTGTGTGTGTGTGTGTGTGTGTGTGTGTGTGTGTGTGTGTGTGTGTGTGTGTGTGTGTGTGTGTGTGTGTGTGTGTGTGTGTGTGTGTGTGTGTGTGTGTGTGTGTGTGTGTGTGTGTGTGTGTGTGTGTGTGTGTGTGTGTGTGTGTGTGTGTGTGTGTGTGTGTGTGTGTGTGTGTGTGTGTGTGTGTGTGTGTGTGTGTGTGTGTGTGTGTGTGCGTGCGCGCGCGCGCGCGCGCGCGCGCGCGCGCGCGCGCGCGCGTGTGTGTGTGTGTGTGTGTGTGTGTGTGTGTGTGTGTGTGTGTGTGTGTGTGTGTGTGTGTGTGTGTGTGTGTGTGTGTGTGTGTGTGTGTGTGTGTGTGTGTGTGTGTGTGTGTGTGTGTGTGTGTGTGTGTGTGCATTTCTGGTGTGAATATAACAATTTTCAGAAAGTTATTTGAGGCGGCTTTTTTTTTTTTTTAAAGAAGTATTTGAAAGCCTTATAAAATACAGATACAATAAACAAAGAAGGAGTTATTTAGAATTCTTATTTGGCAATGGTTGTAATGAAAGTAAATAAGCAGGCTGACAGCTGATTAATAACTCATGCCATTCTAAATGGTTATTATGCAGGGATATTTCAGAACGTATTTTTTGAGTGAAATGGTAAAGTAGTTTACATTAAAATACAAAATTATAACACTAAGCAAGATTTGATTTCAATGAATAAAAGAGCTTACGGCAGGTAAGCTTTATTACAAATTCAGCAGTTGAAGTTTTTACAAAGAAATATTATTGGTTTCGAATTTTGGCACAAGGCCAGCAATTTTAGGGGAGTGGGTAAGTCTATTGCATTGACTCCAGTGCTCAAGTGGTACTTATTTCATCGACCCTGAAAGGACAAAAGGCAAAGTTGACCTTGGCGGAATCTGAACTTGCAGCATAAAGATGGACACAATGCTGCTAAGCATCTTGCCTGGCTTGCTAACAGTTCTGCCAGCTCACCATCATCATTATCATCATCGTTTAACGTCCGCTTTCCGTGCTGGCATGGGTTGGACGGTTTGACTGAGGACTGGTGAGCCAGAGGCTGCACCAGACTCAATCTGATCTGGCAGAGTTTCTGCAGCTGGATGCCCTTCCGGATTTTTTTAAAACGGGGGCCACATTTTTCATTAATGTTTTACGTAGTGTTTTTGGTACCGAAAGACTTTCAAACTTCGTATACTTATCTATTTTGTGTTATAGAACAGAAAAATATTTTTGTATTCGAATTTATTTCATGTAAAAAATTGTCTTATTTCGATAATTTCAACCAATCACTGACGTCCATTCAGCCGATATACATTAAGTGCCGACTACATAAACAAACGATTCTTCGTTTTATTTGCTTTTTTCATTTTAAATTTGCTTTAACCCTAACCCTAAGGTTAGGGTTAGGGTTAGGGTTAGAGTTAGGGTTAATTGTTTCAGAATCGTTTGTTTATGTAGTCGGCACTTAATGTATATCGGCAGAATGGACGTCAGTGATTGGTTGAAATTACAGAAATACGACAACTTTAACATGGAATAATTTATGGATTTCTTTTTTTTTAAAGAAGACTAAGAGAAAAAGATGTTTTATATGACACATTCTACCAGTGTTCCAAGTTTCAAAGTGTTTCGTTAATGAAAAATGTGGCCCCCGTTTTAAAAAAGATCTGCCCTTCCTAACGCCAACCACTCTGAGAGTGTAGTGGGTGCTTTTATGTGCCACCAGCATGAGGGCCAGTCAGGCGGTTCTGGCAACGACCATGCTCAAAAGGTGTTTTTTATGTGTTACCTGCACAGGCGCCAGTCTGGCGGCACTGGCAACGAGCACTAATGATAAAATATCATTGAGAGCAAAAATATAAAAATAAATGAAAAAGTATGAAAAAGAAATACAAGCAGCTGAGATGGGGGTTCCTCCAGAGGATCTCTAGAGTAATGTTACCCAACAGGGTGCATAGCTCAGAGATAAGGGAGTCTGTCCAGGTTGGGCTGCTGCTTCTCTGCAGTGAGAAGTTACACCTCTGGCACTACAGACATGTGGTTAGAATATTGCAGGAAAGAATTGCAAAACAGATTCTTTAAGCCGAGCCAAACTGGCAGGAAACAAGGGTAGACCAAAAATATCTGTAACCTCAGTTGGTCTTGCTTGGGAATCCAGCAGGAAAATGTTACAATGGTTGCTTCTGATGGAACCCTTTGGTGGAGTTGCCAGAGGATCCTAACCTCATGACACTTGCAACAATAAAGGGCAGAAATATGGATGGGCAGAAACATGGATGGATAAAAGAAAGATAAAATAATAATAGTTTTTTTTTCTTTTACTCTGTACTATAAATAATTTATTGAAACAACAGGCTAGCAAAAATGGTACTCCAGTATGACCTCACACCTGATGTCTAAAGCAAACTAACAAAAACAAAACAAAAACAAAGAACCAATGAAATATAAGTTATTGGCATTACTGATAACGCCAGAAGACTAACCATTAACTGACACTACATTTATACAACAAGAACTCTCGTAAATACAATTATTAATCTCAGTAACACTAAAACAGCTATGTTAATGCTTATAGAGAAGTATAAACATTTCACTTACTCTCTTATAATAATAATAATAATAATAATAATAGTATAATAATAATAATAATAATAATAATAATAATAATAATAATGAAACATGAGAATAACAAAGTGATGGAAACAAGTCCAAAAAAATAGTCTCATTGTAGTTGGCAGCACATAACAAGTATGGCAAAATAGAGAAAAATACTAACAGCTCCATTGTAGATGTAATCAATTATAACTCATTGTTTAATGCACTTAGCATATTGTTTAGGAACATTGGAATAATATAGCAGCAACAACACATTATAGATTGAAACGTAGAGACTGCATGAAGCCTACGGAACATAACTGTAACGACCAATATAGAGCAGGACAATTACAGAACCAATAACAAGTTTTTAGAGCATTATCAAGTTTAATACAAAACAGAATGAGTTCTAGAATTTGCATAAGAAACTGCAGGAGATAAGCCATTTTCTAATCTAATTAACCATACCTGGTGAAGATCTGCACCGAGCAAGGTCAGTTAATTACTCTCCGCTCCTCATCTACCATCTGTATCCTCTCCTATACTCAACTTCTTGTACTTTGAGGGTTTGCTCTGGCACCCCATCACTGCAAACTTTATCTTCTTCCCATTTGGATGTGCTTTTAACGTTCCACTGGCACGAGTGCCAATCGGGCTGTACTGTCATCAGCCACAGTGATTTGGATTTTGATTTCACTTGCCTCAATAGGTCTTCGTAAGCAAAGTTTATTGTCCAATGAATGAGGGGTATTCATAAGTGGGCTGGTTACACCCACTGGTATAGGCCTTGGCTTGTTGGGTCTTCTCAAGCACAGCATATCTCCAAAGGTCTCAGTCATTAGTCATTGCCTTGGTAAGGCCCAATGTTCGAAGGTCATGCTTCACCACCCCATCTCAGGTTTTCCTGGGTCTGCCTGTTCCACAGGTTCCCTCAACTGCTAGGGTGTGACACTTTTTCACATAGCTGTCCTCATTTATTCGCAACACATGACCATACCAATACAGTCATCTCTCTTGCACACCACATCTGATGCTTCTTAAATCCAACTTTTCTCTCAGGGTGCTTACACTCTGTCGTGTATGCACACTGACATTACACACCCAGCGGAGCATATTGGCTTCATTCCTTGCAAGCTTACGCATGTCCTCAACAGTCACAGCCCATGTTTCACTTCCATGTAGCATGGCTGTTCGTATATATATATATATATATATATATATATCATCATCATCATCATCATTTAACGTCCGCTTTCCATGCTAGTATGGGTTGGACGATTTGACTGGGGACTGGTGAACCAGATGACTACACCAGACTCCAATCTGATCTGGCAAAGTTTCTACAGCTGGATGCCCTTCCTAATGCCAACCACTCCAAGAGTGTAGTGGGTGCTTTTTACGTGCCCCTGGCACGAGGGCCAGTCTGGTGGTACTGGCAACTATATATAATAGGTTTCTTTCAGATTCTGTCTACTGAATCCATTCACAAAGCTTTGGCTGGTCTAGTTGTTATACTAGAAGACACTTGCTCAAGGTGCCACACAAAGGGACTGAACCGGAAACCATGTGGTTGAGAAGCAAACTTCTTAACCACACAGTTATGCCTACACCTTGCCACATCGCTACCTTACAATAATACATTTAAAATCTCTAACACAAAAGATTTCATGTCCAAGTGTGTGCATATATGTTATAGTGAAGATATAAACAAAAATAATAATGAAAATATTTAAGTTTGCTCTACTAATAATGTATATAAATGATAATGAAAGGTTTATTAATTTTAATGTCAGTGAGAAAGTAAAGACAGTATATATTGTCTATCTTTTCTCATTGTTTTATATACAACTAAGAAAAATGTATAAGTTTAGAATGACATTTGTTTACGCAAAAGTATGAATATACGAATAAACATTTTTATATCCATTTGCAATAGGCATTAATGAAATATAAATAATAAAGTTACACATATATATTAATTAGACAGATATGTTTACATAAAATAATGATAAATTAATATCTTTAGGGTGATCTGTTACAATACATACAGCAAGTCTGCATGTATTTAAAACATGCTTTTTAAGGTTACAAAAAGAGCCTCAAGTGCTACAGATTGTTTATATATCAAAGTGAACATCCAATGAAATGAAAGAATTAAGAAGGCAGACATGTAATATCAGTAAATTATAAAGTGGATTAATTAAATTGATTCAATAATTTAATTAAACTTAAATTCAAAATTAAATTTTTAGAGATTGCTGTCTCTAAGACATTCTCAATGGCTCAGTCCACTTAGCTGCAAACAAGCAACATATGCAGTTACTGCTGTAAGTATTGAGAGCATTGTTAAATTGACGAGTATTCTATTGTCTATTAGCAAAGGGTTTGATAACTTCTATGAGTCTGGAGACAAGAGGAATTGACTCTCTCACTCATAAATCCAAGAATACCATCATAGAAGAGCCATGATTTCTGTCAGATAAACATTAAGATTGAAAGAATTCAGTTCTTTCAGATTTGTTTTTCTATGTTAGTGTGGGTTGTATGAATCAATGTTATAAACCACTATTGCTTTATGTCCCCTGTAAATCCCACTGTCACTTTTGCAATCAACCCATTTCAGACCACCATTGGTTCTAGGAAACAAACTTTCTGTTTAAAAGTGATCTAAATTTAATCCTTCCTCCAAGCTTTCATGTTAATTCATGTCCCAAACATCAGCTTACCAATGACAAACTCTTCATTATTTTCAAATTTAATTGAAACAAAAACCCATCAAAACCTGTCAAACCAAGTGAAATCAGAGTCGTGGCCGATGCTGGTGTCACATAACTGGCACCCATGCTGGTGGCACGTAAAAAGCACCTTTTGAGCGTTGGGCCTCACGCATGTAAAGTGACTGAGTTCCTTTCTAGTGTTGGGCCTCATGGAGGCAATAACCAAGACCTTTGGCATTATGTCGTGCTTGAGAAGAAGACCCATCAAGCTGAGAAGAATCACAATTGTGGCAGATACCAGTGTCACATAAATGGCACCTGCGCTGGTGGCATGTAAAAGCACTTATTACATTCTCAGAATGGTTGGCATTAGGAAGGGCATCCAATAATAAAAACCATGTCAAATCAGACTTGAGTCTGGTGCAGCCTTCCAGCTTACCAGCCCTGGTCAAACCATTTAGCCCGTGGACAACAGACGTTTGATGATGGTGATGATGAAAGACAGAGTATTGGAAAGGTCATTGTGCCAATAATAATTACAAACACACACACACACTGGTATGTATGTGTTTATTATTATTAAAGCAATAACCCTCTCAAGACACAACAACAAGATTTGCTTCAACAAATGAATTCACATAAAAAATCTCACAAACCAAATTCAAAAACGAAGAAAGACTGTATTTATTTCCACAGAAATATGGTAACAAATTGGTTTAGATCTAACTTCAATACTTCACGTGTATTCCTAAGCCATGTCTATATTTTCTAAGTATCATGGCTTAAATAGGTTTGCAATATATTATCTTTGTATACATATAATCTTACTACGTCAAAGGAGAAAGAGTGGGACCATCAATTATTCTGTAGGAGTTCCATGACTGATGGGAAAGGAATGAAGAATAACCCACACCTCAATGGTTATTCTCAGACCAGAGACTGGGTCTGAATGCTGGCAACCAAACAGACGCCACAAAAGGCATCAAGTAATGAACTGGGGTTGTGTTAAACCAGGCAGAACATTAAGTGGACCATTCAAAAACTGGTACAACCCAAAATACTAGAGTGGACCCCAGGTTCCACAAGAGTATGGAAACACATGTCAATGATGTCAAACAGTGGGTTTGAACTTGGAACTACATAACAGTAATGCAATGATTTTAACCACACAGACACGCCTGGCCCCATCTCTGATTTGTCATCCCAACACTTCCAGTCAAGCTTTGAAGTCCATTTACTTTCACTTTCAAAGTTTAGAATGCATTAACAATAAAAATAAAAAAACAAAGAACAAAACGACTACAGTCAATTTTTTTTTTCTGTAATAATTATAGTTTTATCTGTTGTGTTGGCTGTCACATATTTCACTTTGATAAAATATCACGTAATGTTTTCTAAATAAAGAGAATCACCCACACACGATATTTATATCTAGCTGTCTGTCTATCTGTTCAATCTATTTTTGTGTTTGTATATCTATCTATCAATCTATCTGCCTGTCTGTCTGTCTATATATTTGTTTTTCTTTTTCTCTGCCTGTCTATCTTCTATATCTCTGTCTGTATATCTATTAATCTCTCTTCATCTGACTGTCTATACATCTGTCTGTCTGTCTGTCTGTCTGTCTGTCTATATATCAATTATCGTTCTACATAACTAGAGAAGGAAAGCCCACCACCCTTGAACTGTATAAAAGACCCCACCAGACTAGCAAGACTGATATTCAGTTTGAAACTCTAGAAATAAAAGCAAGAATTGAAACAATTCCAGAGGAAAGCTGATTTGAAGAAGAATGGTTGGACAATGTTTAGCGCAAACCCTGAATGAGAATACAGGATGAGGCACTGTGAAGATGAGAACATGAGAAGCACTAGTTGCTCAGAATAGGTGTAGATGGAGGTAGTATGCTGCTTGCTAGTTTAAGAGAGGATAAGGTATTTGAGATAGAAAACAGAGAGAAAAAACAGAAAACGATGTGAGGAAAGTAGCTGTAGTGTGTGTGTGATAGCTAATAAGTTGAATCAGCTCTCTGATATCAGTTGCATTGATCAGAGTGGCCCTGAAGGAAGAACCTAGTCTTTATATAGCTTTAGCAGTGTTAGGTGTTGTTGTTGCTGTTGTTATGAAAGATCATCAAAGATTATGATGTGTAGGATTTGCAGCAAAAGCATTTGTGGTATAGTATTGACTATGAAGATTTTAACAGAGGGAGGGTGTGTGTGTGTGTGTGTGTGTGTGTGTGTGTGTGTGTGAGTGAGAACGAGTGGGTGAGTGAGGGAGGAAGGGAGCAAGTGAATGTGTGAGTGAATGTGTGCGGAAGAATGAGTGTGAGAGAGAGAGTGAGTGAGTGTTGTGTGACTGAGTGAGTGTAAGTGAAAGAGTGTGTGACTATGTAAGAAAAAAGAGTGAGAGCGCAAGTGAGTGAGGGAGGGAAGGAGCGAGTGAATATGTGTGTGAGTAAGAGTACGCATGCATGCTCATGTGTTGCACACATGTAGTATTGTAATGTCACTTCTTTAACCTGAATAGTGTGTGTGTGTGTGTGTGTGTGTGTGTGTGTGTTTTGGTGCTGATGAAGTTAATTAGGCTGTCATGTCCCCATTGGAGGTTATTTTTACAAACAAGTTCAGTGAAGGCAATGGATGGATGTGATTAAGAAGCTTGCTCTGCAACCACATGGTTTTAAGCTCAGTACCACTACACAGCACCTTGGGT